>NC_056739.1:1979165630-1979253130 GCF_019279795.1 Protopterus annectens
CCTTTAATATCTGCTTTTTTGGAGATGGTTTTAAAATAAAATGATAGAAGGATGTAAATCTTAAATATGGTATCTGATTTTGTGGTATTGGTTGGTTGGGGGTTATACAAGTTGTGGGAGTTTATTAGAGTTCAATCTTTGTTTCCTTTATATGACATCTATTTGCACCAGTAACAGTGAAGCCATAAGCCCAAACAACACAGACTGCCAGGTGCAGAGATGTACAATGGGCAATATGTATCTTAAATTTTATTGTGAAAAAGAGCAACATCAATTAAGCAAACCCTCAAATACACAGCTTCATAAAAAGTGATACTCACTGAAAAGAATGGAAAGTCATTTGGTACATCATGATGTATAAATGAAACACAGCCAGGATCGGGGGGGGGGGGGTTGTCATACAGAGATCCAGGCTTATATGTACAGTTCATAATGACAGTGCCAAAAATAATAGTCATCAATAAAAACTTGTTTCTGCAGTGTGTTCTTTGAGATTTTTTGATAAAGATCAGAGTCCTTAAAGATTTACCACACAGTGGCTTTTGCTTTTTGCTGGCTGTACACCGCTCATCTGTGTGGAAGGAACATTTGTCATTTTAGCTTGGCGGCTAAGGCTATGAGCTTGTTAATGAGCTATATCCTATACCTAGGAATGATCCCCTCAGTTTCCTTTTATACCTCTGAAAAGGAATACTTCTGTCCAGTGGGCTTACCCAATGAATACATAAATAATTTTACAGTTGTTCTAATCTGATAGCCACAGTCATTTCACAACTGTATATGCTCACAGATATATATGAGGCTGTGGATCCAGTGGACCATTTGTAGCCTAGTCAATGATGCCACCAATTTACCCAAACATGAATTAACACCACAGCCTTAGTTTTGCCTCCTTTCCATAAGGGCTGGAGGGGCTTTGACCAGGGGTGCACTTACAACTGCCCATCAAGTCATCTAGGTTATATTTAAAGGGGGGTCATGGAGCTACTCTGCTTTACCTCTGAGGGAAGTCTATTCTACAAAAGAGGTCTTCTCTGCAAATGATATCTATCCAGCCTACAGGTCTTATTTATGTTTCAGTGGTTGTTGAGGTCTGCTGAGTGGATGTTTAGGGTGGTATTAGCTTTGTGGATGTGCAAGAAGTTACATTGGACCAGATCTTTCAAGGTTCTTTAGCAAGGCAGAGATCTCTGATCAATAATCACTATGAAGTGGTCAGGGTAACTCAAGGAAGACAATGGCCTTGATTTTTTTGGTAAGTAAAAGCTGGGGTCTCTCGGGCTGGGTCACATGTCTAGCCAAGTACACACCAAAGAGGGCATTATATTCTATTACTGGTCTGATGAGGAGGACAATGACTTCCTTGGACCTAGAAGATATGCCCCTGGTAATTAGTCTGGCTACATACAAGGATTTCACACCAGTGGTCACATAGCAGTGGAAGAAGAATAGTTTATTGTTAAGGATGGTGCCCAAGTGCCTGATGACTGAGTTAGTTTTTAAGTGGTTGTTACCTATAGGAGAGGAACAGGAGTGTCCAGATTTGCCAATGGAAGTAATGCTGCATTTTTTAGCATATAGTTTGAGGCTGCAGTCTAAGCCCTACTGGTTAGCATTGGTTAAAATCCTACTAGAGAATATATATGTCATCTTGAGTATTTATCAGAGCTCTTGAGTTTGCAGATTTCTCCAGCCACAGACATTTGGTGTCTGCTTTAATGTCAGAGAAGTACATACCAAAGAGAAGTGGTCCCTGCACGGATTCCTGAAGGACACTACTGGTAGCTATTTTTTAGTTGAAAGTGTACCTACAAAACTAGCAGACTGGGTTCCGGATGTTTGCCAGTTTGCTATGGAGTCACAAACATAGGGGTTCACATTTAATTTTATAGGCTTATCAATGATGCCTGAGTGTGGAATGTTATCAAAGGCTTTGGCCAAGTCCAGGTATGCAGTATAAATTGATTTACATGAGTCTAATGCCTTAATGACTTATTGAAAAAAGTCCACCAGGTTTAACAGGCAGGATCAGCCTTTAACACGCCCAAACCAGTTAGGGTTCATGGTCTGAAGACTGCTTATGTCCTTGCGTATGAGGTCCATAATGGCTTGCTCCATCACTTTACAGACAGAGCAGGTGAAACCAATAAGTCTAGAGTCTCCACGGTCAGTTGTGGGTGCACCTTTCTGAAGTGTGATGATTACAGCAATTCTCCATATTTCTAGCATGAATCCAATAGACAGGCTGAGAATAAACATATGTCATAAGGAGTCAACCAGGCAGTGTTTACTGCTGATAAGAAGACAACCTGGCACATAGTCAGCACCCATGGAACTACTGTCTTTAGCGTTGAATGGAGAGACTTGATTGGAGATTATTTGGGGGGATAATTTCAGGGGAGACAGGGGGTACAGTTTAAGCTGAATTTGTCTGTGAATATGTTCACAATGTCCTGAGGTGTCTAACATATAATGTTATTTTGTAATAACTTCAAGCATTGATGGTTGTTTTTTCTTAGGTTGCTGACATAGATGAAGAACGCTTTATAGCTATCCTTAGTATGGAGTCACTATCTGTATTCATATTTGCTTTTAAGGGATATTATTTTGCTTCTAAATTCTTTGTTGATTATTCTGACCTCTTCTTTAGCTGATGGGGTATTAAGTTTGCTTTTACAGGCTAAAAGTCTCTTCCTCTTATTGTATAGTTTGTTGATACTGGGATTACTCCAAATTGGTTTGTTCTTAAATTTGGATATATATTTATGTCTTATGAGGTTCAAGGCCCCAGTGCTAGCTTGGAGGTGGGCAGAGAATTCTGCCATGAAAACTGCAAACTGTGAAATAGGGTCATCTATGTGAGGAGAGTGTTTGAATTTCATAAGGTCATTAGATAGCTGGCATATATTTGCCTTGATGTAGTCTCTGAAGAGGGAAAGATCTTGATGCAACTCAGGTCTCACATCTAAAATAAATGTTACTGCACAATAGTTAGATATGAACAGTCATTTGGTAATTGTGGGGATCTGAGCATGCTACATCTCTTAGAACTAGGTCAAATATATTTAAGCCCCTCATTGGAATTTGGACTAGTTAGTCCAAGGACTTTGCATTATTGAAAACCAAGAATCTCTTTGCCTACTTGTTTGCTGTGGTATAAGTTCCACAGTTAATGGAGTTATAGATGAGGCCACCCAAAAGATAGTGTTTGATTCTGTGGTGAAGGATGTCAATTTGATAAGACCTGCCTCATGGTCCACTGGTGTCATGGTGGGGGGGGGGGGGTATGGTAGTTGGCTACCTTGTGATACTGGGTTTTATCATAAGAATAACATAGAGGAATTCTATGTCATTGTTCTGCTTTATGAGTCTGCTGCTGAAAATGTTTCTTAGGAACACAGCTTCGGTGCCAGTTTGGAGTTTGGGTCTGAAGGAGTGATAGGCTTTAAAACTCTGCTATCACATGCCTGAAACCATGTTTCAATAACTATGCACATATCAATATTTTGTAGGGTTATCAATTCCTGTAAGGACTGCAATTTTTTATTTAGGCTTCTAGCATTACACAAAACTACTTTTATATGACTTTGATTGTGGTTGGCTATGTGGATAATTGAGAAGACTAACCTTGTCTAAAAAGGTACTATAGGGAGAGGAAAAACTCTTAGTCAGTAAACAGAAACCATGAAGATAGAGATGCAGACCATCCCTAGCAAAGCAGCTAGGGTTGTCAGTCATCTCTTCCTTGGCTGATACATATAGGTTCATAGGTGTGTACTCGGCAAATGGCCCTGGAGCCTTTACATGCCTAGCCCATAGGATTACACTGGAATTCTGCCACACAGCCTCAGTTCCCAGTGCCTCTGTCAAGTAGAGGCATTGGAGTGATCCCCGGGGTGAATTTTCTAATTCCCATCCACTCATCAAGATTTCTCTTGAAGAGGGCCAGTGAGGTGCTCTGTTTGACATGTATGGGAAGTCTATTCCATAGCATGGGCAGTCTCTGGGTTATGAACCTGTCCCTCCAGCATGTTCTGTTGATTGTGGTAATGAGGTAGAGGTCTCTGGAGCATGTTGTGGGGATGGATTGGGATTTCTTTAGATGTAGCATTTCTAACGGAGCTGGGTCAGACATGGCTTTGTATGTCAAGCAGAGATCGCTTCTAAGCAGGTGATATGAGACAGAGAATAGTTGGAGTTTATTTAGTCTGCAAATATAGGGCAAGTGTTTAAAGCCTAGGATCCTCCTTGTGAGGTACTTTTCTGGTCTCTCCAGTTGTTGCAGGTGTCTAGTGAGGTACATGCCAAATGTGGCATTATACTTGATGACTGACCTAATAAGGGAAGAGCAGAGGGAGACAATGACCTCTTTCTTCCTGGATGCAAAACCCTTAGTAATGAGTTGTGCCACAATGGCAATGTGGTGGTCAAAAGAGAGGCTGCTGTCAACCTGGTTTCCCAGATCTCTTATAATCCCTTCTGTGTTCAGTGGACTGCCATCGATGTGGTAATTCATGGGAACTGGGTTTTTGCCAAAGGGGATGACGACACATGTTTTGGCATTGAGCTTAAGGCCATGGTTCTGACACCAGTCGTTGGTCCCAGTGAGGCCCTTCTGTAGAATGTCATCATCACTTGAGTGTCTGGGGGAGTTAAGAATAGCTCCCACCTTGCGAACTTTGTCAGCCAGAGTCCCTTCCTGTTGGCCTGGACTTCAGAGAAGTAGATACCAAAAAGGAGAGGACCCAGGACCGAACCCTGTGGGACTCCATTCGTGACTAATCGGCACTATGACTTGGAGTCAGTTACTTTTACACTATGGGTTCTATCTTTGAGCCAGTTTTCAACCCACCTAGTGATGCAGGGATTGATGCCAAGCTTAGTGAGTTTTTCTATGATTCCTGAGTGGGGAATGGTATCAAAAGCCTTGGCCAGATCAAGGTAGGCTGTATGAACCACCTTGCCTTCATCCACAGCTCTGGTGATTGACTCAAAGAAGTTGATCAAGTTGAGCAGGCATGATCTACCCTTCACAAAACCAAACTGTGTGGGATCCAGAGTTTGGAGATTCCCTATATCCTTGTTTTTTAGGTCCAAGATGATGCGTTCAATAGCTTTCATATCAGACTCGTCAGGCTAATGGGGCGATAGTTCCCAGGGTCTGTAGTCACTCCTCCTTTGTGGAGAGGGATAAGTGTAGCAGTGCGCCATTCGGTAGGGACAAAGCCTGAGGTGAGGCTGTGATTGAACAGAGCACACAGGTGAGGTGCCAGTTCACTCTGTAGTTCATGTAGAACACAACCAGGGATATTGTCAGGTCCTATAAAGGCTGTATTCTTGGCCTTGGACATTGCTGTTTTAACCTGTGCAGCAGTAATACTGGGTGCCTGGCAATCTACTGGTATTGTGATTGGTCCTGGGGGGGGGGTGAAGCTGACCATGAATCTGTCGGCCAGTATACTGGCAATATCTGTTGGCTCGGTATAGGAGGTACCATCGTGCAAAATACTGAGTGACACTTCGCATCCAGAGTTTGGTTGGTTCACTAAACGTGCTTCTGGTAGAAGGTTATGGAGTATCCATTGCAGGATCTCTAGATTCATGAACAATTTTTATCCAACTGCAATAAGACTCATTAATGCAGACATAAATCTGGATGTAACAAAACTATAGTAGATTGTTACCCTCTCATTCTTTTCCTTTTTTCATACAGTAATTCTATTTATTTATCTCACACTAAAATTAATATATTCTCATTCAAGTGCAATTCCAATCACTTCCTTAGTGCAACATCACCCAATCTCACCTCTGTGTATAGTGTACTTTTCTTTTCATATATTAATCATCTAGTAGCCAGTGTTGTCCAGTGTATATAAATAGTGTACAAGCACGTGTGTCAGCTACCTAGACATCTACTTTTGTACTATAGTTATTGTTTATTCTTTAATACCCATCATGACTTGTCTTTTTGTGTTTTTTTCCTGTAAAAGGAGTGGACACAAGAAATTTTGTTTAAGTAGCACTTGTGTCTCCTAAATGGCAATAAAGTTTCTTTTGAATCTTTTGATTCCGGAACAAGTTTTCATGGATTTTCCATGGCAGTCCCAGGAAGTACTGGGGTTACAAAGTAGCATTCTGTTCCTTTGTACATCACTATTCACCAGGTTTCACCTGCTGAATGCTCAAAATCTATTACTAATGTTATAATGTTTGCAGTGACTTTTTCTCTTAATAGTTATTTTGATATGCCTTATAATATACATTTGGTCTGAGAGCTGAAATTTACAATTGCTATTAAGTATATTTTTTCACAGATTGCTAAGGAAACTGGATATTTAATTAGGTTTCTGCACACTCTTCCATTTCTAAAATGTCTAAACTTAAAACTAGTTGATTTTCTTTTTCTGAATTTGAATCCCCCAGTTACCTTTCCTACACAGCATTACTACCCGAGTAGTTTCTATTTATGTACTGGCCACGAGTGTGGGTATTCAGGCTTTTAATTTTTTTGTCCGTGGCTGCATGACTACGAAGTTAGCATATGTGAGTGGGAGAAGTGCGCAGAAGATTTGGCATCTGCAAAATTGCTTTATATCATTTGCTTTGTCAAGAAGAAGCTTCAACCAGTTTTGAACTGTCTGAAGCTTCAGCAAATCAAAATTTAACAGAACACAGGCTAAGCATTTAACCGATATATGAGAAAAAAGTAATTTTTGCAGCACTGTCCCATAATGTTGTTGTTGTATCTTTCGGCTTTTCCTGGTTAGGGGTCACCACAGTGGAACTCCAGCCCGCTAATGATTGGCAGTAGATTTTTACGTGCAGAGTTGCCAACTCTGACGCACAACCTTCAACGAAGGTACGCTCATTCACGTATGTCTCCACACAGAAGACGCTTTAGCTGAGAATTGAACAGGACAATGTCTTACTTTGAGGCGACAACGCTACTGCAGCACCATCACCGCACTGTCCCATAATATCCGTGAACTTTTTACTTTGTCTGCAACATTTTCATTGCTAATCTGCCAGTTCCGGAACACTTACATTAGTACAGTGATGTAAAGTGATGGATATAGTCTCTTCTATGAATACAGGTATAGGTGGGGTTTCAGTGCACTTTATTTACAGTGCAGGCATATCATAAATAAACTTCTTCCAACAGAAACAAAACAGAAGTAAACCATTCTTTCTTTCATCCCTGCACTTGTCTCGCATATATGCTGCAATCAGATTCATATTTATCTCTCATCTCTTCGTCTATAATATCTCTAAAACTTCCCCTTATCTCTATACACTACTTATACCCCTTCACCCAAAATCTATCTCCTTCCATACACAATTAAATCAGTACTTTTTTCTTATTACCCTTCCTTACCATACCTATTTGGCACAATTAACAGACTTCTCACCATATTAATTCATCTCTTTCATATCAATATTTCCCTATACCTACCTATCAATCCTACCTATCATTTTATCAATATTTCCCTATACCTACCTATGAATCCTACCTATCATCTTACTCTACTCCTCCCATTAATCTCTACTACCTATAACTGCATCCCTCCACACTCCTCCCACCGCATACTATCACCTATCAATACATCCTTCTAAATCTCAAACATGCAACTACTTCACCTTCTGTCACCAGCATTTCTCACTATACTCTCACTGTCAACCAGCTAGCACAAGTCTATCTCCCACTGTTGCTTACCTACACATAATACACAATACTTAAACCACAATACCACAATACCAGAATACATTTCTGTACTCTTGCTTTCAGCCTACTTGACATTAATTACATTAGCACCCTGCAATACAAGTCCACAGCATCTGCTCCATTATCCAAAATCATCTGTAAACTCAAGCCTGAATATTAATGGCTCTTCAATAGCCACATGGCTAATACTGGGATGAGATAAACATCCCAGTTCCAGACACACTCATCTAACCCCACATCCCAATAAACCAACCCCCGCATATCCTCGCAAACCACCAAGGACTTAAAAAATACACAGTAACCTAACAAGTCTCTAACAAAATAGCAAAAGCTCATGTCTGTATAGCCCATTACTCAACTGATCTCTTCATAGACACAGAAGCTTGGTTAAAGCCAATTACCATAGACACAAAAATTCTCCCAACAGGTTATAACATACTCATACTTAATAGAATGAACAAAGAAGCATGTTCTGTTTTCTTCAGAAATTTTTTTGACCTCTCCACTTACCATGATGCTATACCCACTTTCAACAGTGACCTCATTCCTCAAACTGAATACTCACAAATCTCTATCCATCATAAGTTTATACATACCAGCTGGTAACAATAGTCCCATCCTGGAAGAGATCCATTTCTGGATCTCGGCCAACATAAAGACTGGTAAACATCTTGCTAGGAAAGGGTAACATAGACTAGGAAAACATAGTCCTAGAAAACCCAACAAATTCAATTCAGCTATATGGCTTCTCTCAATTGATCAAGATTGCAACTAGAATTAATAAGGCCACATCTAAAGAATCCATCCTAGTCTGGATTCTAACATTCTCCCCAACTAATGCTGCCACAACTGGCACTCTACCTTATAGCATAAGCAAACACCAGCTAAGCTACAAAATCAGACACCCAAAACAGCCAGACAAGGTTCATCACTATAACACACTCAGAAACCTCAGTAACTTCAATAAAGAAACGTTTACTTCCAGCCTGCTTCAGATCAACTGGGCTCCAATTAAAACTCCTCCCCTTGATAAAGCAGTAGACTCTTTAATAGCATATTTCTAAATATCCAGGCAGAACATGCACCATTAAGAACCAAAAGAGTTAAAAACAAACCAGAACCTTGGTTAACTAAAAAAATCATGCAACTTTAAGATAAAGTATGGATTTATTTATTTGTCTTTGTTTACTGGGAAAGTCCAACTGGGTAATACCCATTTTCAACAGAAGCCGGAGAGAAAAGCTTTGTTTGTATACATTGCATTATACTAAGTTCCAGTTAAACACAGAGCAGTTACATTTCTGTTTACATTTATACACAAACAATACATTGCTCAGTCCTGGAAAATCAACCCAACCCAGCCCATTCCCAATCAATAACTCCCAAAGCATTGCTTCACAGATTAAACTCACATTTTATAAATACAGTAATTTCCCTCCTTCTAATAAACTACTCTAGCCAAGAAACATATGTCCACTCCTTATGGTAATATCCTGTATAATATCCCTCCATAAAGACATCTGCTCAACCAAGCTCACAAAATATAGACCAATCACCATTATCTCATCCTTATTCAAAATCTTGAAAAGATGTATTTACTCTCAATTTACTACATATATTACTTCTTATAGCCTCCTCTCATCCTCACAGCATGGTTTCAGACAAAATCACAGTGCAACCAACCGCTGCTTTTCTAAGGTTCTCAGATATAGTAAATCACAATAGAAATTCAGGTCTTCTAACCTCAGCCTTATTTCTGGATCTATCTAAGGCATTCAATGTTATTTTTACATCACAAGAACGATACATTGTACCACATAAGGAGATAGTACGAAGGTTAAGCACCAGACCATAAACTCAGATATAGAGGTTTGATTCCTATTTACTTTCTCTTATACAGGCTTTGTAATCCTAAGCATTTTTAACTCACAGTGTGTCAAGCTGTATTAAGTTAGCAATCATATCTTTCCAAGCATACTTAAGTGTGTACATCTAAAAGATAACAGCCTTCTGTTTAAGTTACAGTACCAAGGAGAGATTCCAAATTACATTTGATACTAATCTGGCATAAATGTGACAGTTTTTTTCATACTCATTTCTTTTGCCTGCATAGGTAGCAGGTCTCAGAGATAAAAAGTAGGCATATATACTGAACTTGTATGCAGTCTCCAAGTAGAACCTAAGCTAAGCATTTCATGGCCCTAACCAGTCAAGCTAAAATTTCTTCCAAGATGGTCTGTCTGACAAGACAGCAATTTCAAGCAAATAAAACATATTTGGTAAAAAAAAATGCAAAAGAATGTAAATTACTTGACAACAAGAAAGAAAACCTGCTGTGACCAAGAAATGGATAGACTTAAACTATATAATATAATGACAGCATAAAATTACAAAGTGTGACTGTTAACTAGATCTTTTACATGCAAGTTAATTCCATCTGAAACTGCATATAACTTTTATACAAAATGGATAAATTACATCTTCCTCCCCTCCTTCTACCAAAGCCAAAATATTAGAGCTACTACACGTAGCCCTCAATGGATGGAACAGTTTCAAAAAATTACCAAGGATAAATCCATTACCAGCAAAAAAGTACCTCTGTTGTTCATTCAATATGCTGAGGAAAAAAACTTTAAACCGTCACTGACTCTACCAATGAGGAGCAATGACATCAATCCACAACTCCCACGAATGATGTAATGACACTGTGACAATGCCGACATAAGGAGCAATGACATCAATCCACAACTCCCATGAATGATGGAATGACACTGACAATGCTGACATAAGGAGCAATGACATCAATCCACAACTCCCACGGATGATGGAATGACACTGTGACAATTCTGACATAAGGAGCAATTACATCAATCCACAACTCCTACGAATGATGGAATGATACTGTGACAATGCTGACATAAGGCGCAATGACATCAATCCACAACTCCCAGGAATGATGGAATGACACTGTGATAATGCCGACATAAGGAGCAATGACATCAATCCACAACTCCCACGAATGATAGAATGACACTGTGACAATGCCGACATAAGGAGCAATGACATCAATCCACAACTCCCATGAATGATGGCATGGCACTGTGACAATGCCGACATAAGGAGCAATGACATCAATCCACAACTCCCACGAATGATGGCATGACATTGTGACAATTCTGACATAAGGAGCAATGACATCAAGCCACAACTCCCATGAATGATGGAATGACACTGTGACAATGCCGACATAAGGAGCAGTGACATCAATCCACAACTCCCACAAATGATGGCATGGCACTGTGACAATGCCAACATAAGGAGCAATGACATCAATCCACAACTCCCACAAATGATGGCATGACACTGTGACAATTCCGACATAAGGAGCAATGACATCAAACCACATCTCCCATGAATGATGGAATGACACTGTGACAATGCCAACATAAGGAGTAATGACATCAATCCACAACTCCCATGAATGATGGAATGACACTGTGACAATTCCGACATAAGGAGCAATGACATCAAGCCACAACTCCCATGAATGATGGAATGACACTGTGACAATGCTGACATAAGGAGCAATGACATCAATCCACAACTCACATGAATGATGGAATGACACTGTGACAATGCTGACAAAGCAGTCAGGTACACAAAGCTATGTGATAACAGCTAAAATGAAGCAGAATTATAGTGACTGTTCCTGAAAGGAGACCATAAAAATGCCTAGAAAGCATTGCTAAAAACCTTACCCTTGCCACGATGTATGTGACTTTTCACCTTCATATAACCTGGCTCATCCATAACTTGTTGTGCATGTTCTATACCATAGCATGGGAATTTATCAATGATTCATGCAATATCTGGCTCTCAATTTCATTACACCAGATTCCATAAAAAAACTTCAAAATATATTTGTAGTTAGACATAATGGAAGAAGTACATTAACTTCCAAATATTCTAAATGTTCAATAAAGCACAGGTTTGGAAAATTATTCATGGGAACAAGACTCACAGTAGGGTTATGACTGTTTCTGTTTCAGAGCAGATGTCATATGGGATCAAAGGCCACCATTTTTTTCTGCTATGATAAGCTCCCATAATTCTCCCTTCCAAGGCATTCAAATAAAGATTTTACTCTTCCTCCTACAAAGACACCCAGAACAACCTCCTATGCTCTTCTCACCACATACAGTACAAGCTCCAAGATTCTTCCCCTCAACCCATATAAGCTATGAACCTCATCTCACCCCCACCACAGTAATATCATGTTCTAAAATCTGCCAGATATGCAGTTAATAAAACATTACATGATACATGCTATTAATCTAAACAGAACACAGTTTTTTTAAGAAAGGTACATTTTATTCTTTTTTTCTTTTTTATATTACTTAGTAGGTCATCAGCATGATATACATATTATTATTTTCAGATGCACCTTCATTAAAAGACAAATACTTAAGCTCAGATGTCTTTCTCTTAAATACCTATGCATTATGCAACCTGTCCTCAAAACGTATCACCCAGCACATTCTTCTCATTAGACCACCCCCCATTACATCTCCAGTTTTTAAAATTCCAAGGATGGCATCTGACCTGCACCACTCATCAACTTCCCCTCATTTTCCTAGAATCTTTTATCCTGAAGGGAAACGTAGCCTGTCATGTAATAAGGTTGTCTTGCACAGTGGGGTAAGTCCCAGATATTACCCAAGTTACAGTATACAAAATTACATAGTTCTAAACAGTCAAGTCACTCCATTTGTTCAGAACAGTGATAGGGGGACTGGAGGGGAGAGAACCTTATATTATATCTTTGCTTTGGAAAAATAAATAGTATTTAAACATTAATCCCTATTCTTTAGCTGTGTTAAATAACACAATGTGGGCAAAAGACTCGAGTCTGTAATTATCATTTAAAAGGCAGTCAGCGCAAGCCAGGCTAAACCATCTCACCTTTGTAACGATATACAGGTCATATGCATATTTCTTACTACTTTTAAACCACTGTACCTACTGCCAAGCACATTTTTTGAATGAAGAAGCAGTCAGCTGGGAGGCACAGCAGACATCATTAATAACAGTGTGAATTTCTAAGTTTCAGCATTCAGTAAATACATACACACATACATATACACATCAAGGCTTTCATCTGCCCTTGAGTTTCAAGAACATTGTTGATTTTATCTCGGAATATGTCTCTAAGAAATTTTGAGACAAAATCAGTGAATCTATCAGTTACTAAATACCAGCTGCTACAGTTACTTATGATCAGATCACTTGAGCTTATTGCCAAAGGGTTCACATATAGAGATCTCTAACTACTATAAGAATGAATTAAACAATTGCTTTAATTACTTGAATATGTACATGTGATTTAAAATATTACCAACATGAGACAGCAACATAAGTTCTCCAAAATAGTACATTATTCATAAACAGACTGCAATAATACACTGTCCTCAAAAAGATATGGCAGAGAGCAGTGGCTGAAACTCTCAGTCAAGCTAATCGCAGAAGATGTTTCTTCCGTTTTATAGCTTATGGAATATTTTTTTAAAGAAATTATATAGTATAGCCCTTTATTCAGGAAAACCACATGAAAAAGGTAAGTGATGCTGTATCTGTTGAAAGCAGATAGAAATAAAGAGCTACAAGAACGGAAAAGTCAACACTTCAAATGTGATCATTGAATTACACACCAGGAAGTGCGTTATAAGTAATGCATACATTACACCTTGTCATAGGGCATTGCTGTTAGCAACATGCATCTCTATTGGTTTACTAGCTGGTATGTTTTTGAGTTTACCTGTCATGTCAAAGATGGCAGCACACAGCTGCCTACAGACAAATCTTAGTTTTTTAAGTTTTACCTATTTACATGGTCTGCCTATCACAACTGTTTTGCTTGTGGCATTTAATCAAGAATAGTTATCTGCCCCTACAATGGGTTTTATCTGTGGCTATTTTTACGTATTTACTCAGTACTTTGGGGATCCATTTTGAGGTTTGGCATTCTTGTGTAAAGTCCCTGTGAAGCGGTAGGTCTATCTGACAATACATTTTTGCTGGGCACTAATGTAGTATTGACAGGCACACTATGTCTCTGCACTTATGGGAGTTTTGTGGTTTTGCCTTATTGGAATTGTTGGCTAAAGTATGGTGATATTAGATATTGGGGAAGCTAGCCTTTGGTGAACTTATGCTGTCACTTGAGTCTACATGCCTTGGATGCCTGCATTATCTGAAAGAACATGCAGAAGCCTTCAACATAGTTTGTTTTTTGTCTGTTAGTGACTGTCTTGCCAGTTTAATAAATGTCTGCACAGACTTTTGGACAACTTACTACATAAAATAATGCTTGGAAATGTTACTATTTTCAGTTCTTGGCTGTTTAGTTTTTGAGTTGTTTGATTCCTCACAGTTGAGTTTATCAAGCTGTACATTAATTGTTGTGTACAGAACATCAGTGTGGAGCACAATCCTCACAGTTGTCTGCATATGTGAACAAACTTTGTATTTTCAGTTTGGCCATATTAGCTGGGCCACTTTGTGTATTGGCAAAAAACACACAGTACATTTTATCAGCTGTCAAGTGTCAGGTGCTTGTTTCGGGTCTGTATTAGAAAGTCGAATGTTGAAAAGAGCGAAAGCTCTTACATCTACACCTAAAGACCGAAACCACACAATATCGAACATATAGAAGAGCAATTTTTTCCGAGGGAAAAAAATGGGACTTTGCCCCCCCCCCCCACACACACACACACCCTACTTAAATATACCAACTCTGAGATCACACCACAGTGGAGGAAACGGCAAAGTCCTGGCAATGGCCCAGGGATTTTTTACCCCTGGGAAAAAAATAAATCGCTGTTCCGGCTGTTCGACATTCTGTGGTTTTGTTTACTAGTGGTCGATGTAAGAGCGTTAGCTCTTTTCAACATTCGACTTCCTAATATAGACCCCTTGTTTCGATATCCCTGTTGAAATTTATTTGTTCATTTACTTTGTCATGTCATTGTCCTTAGCTGGGACTACTGTAAGCACTCAAGTCCTGGGCAATTGAAGACCACTGTCTCGCAGGACAAGAGCTCAGGCATCTTCTAGCTCAGAGGGACTACCACTCGCACACAAACTCAACCACATGTTTTGGTGACATGCAGCAGCCATGCAGAGAAAGTGGAGCTGCTACACCTTGCCCAGATACAGTCACAAGCAGGGGTGTAGCTAGGATTTTCAAATTTGTACTCACAGCTCTCAAACTGCTATCCCCCTCCCCAGTCAAGCTACGGCCATTCTCATAATTCATGGTTCGCTCTTTTAGTGTCGATGAAGAGGCATTTGCTGTAATGTCTCTTCAGTAATATAATATAGATTCACTCAAACTTGGTTCCTTGAACTGAAAATGAACCTGAAAGTCAGTTCTTTGAAAAATGCAGCATGGTAGTTGGGGTAGAGGATTCATGCTTTTGTTTTCTGAAACTAAGGTATAGGTTTTGAGCTTGAGTAAATTACTAACCACCTGCTACCCCTAACTAGGGTGTTTCATTCACACACACACCCCTACCTACCTCTTAGTGCAAGAAATATGGGCAAAGCCCAAAATAAACAGGGACAGATATTAAATAATGCTCTTGTGAACTTAGAAAGT
Source organism: Protopterus annectens (assembly GCF_019279795.1). NCBI lineage: Eukaryota > Metazoa > Chordata > Ceratodontiformes > Protopteridae > Protopterus > Protopterus annectens. The sequence goes on from NC_056739.1 coordinate 1,979,181,011, forward strand.
TGCTAGAATAACAGGATTTGTGCTAGTATAAATTTTTCTAAAGGACATAAAGTCTGAAACTCAAATGTCTGTCATTATTTAGCAACTTCAGCCTTCAATTATTTTCTAGAAATTCACAAAATTTATGAGGAACAGACAAACAATATGGGTCAAAAATCTGGACATTCTGCAAAATTTGGACAGTTGAGAGGTATGCTACCTACCTACCACACACACACACACACACACACACACACACACACACACACACACACACACACACACAAACACACACACACAAATATCTCTCAACCTCTTAGAGCAACAAACTCATAAATAAAAATTAGGCAAAGGCCCAAAAATAAGGACATTTTTTAAAATATTGCTCTTATAAACTTAGAAAGATAATAGAATAGCAGTAGGTCTTGCATTAGTACGAATTTTCTGAAAGGTATGAAATCTGAAACTCAAATGTCTGCCATTATTTTGCAACTTCAGTCTTTAATGATTTACCACTAATTTGCCAGAAAACTGCAATTTTATGAAAAATGGACCAAAAATGTGATGCAAAAATATAAAATTGCCAGACAATACAGCTGGGAACCTGTCAAAGAAAGGACACCATTTTAATATGAGCACTGTTAACTTGAGCAGCTGACAAAATTAGAGAATCTGCATGCATTTCTGAAATAAAAGTAATGCATAACTCTGATCATTACAGTTATTTATAATAGTAAACCCTCCACGTTTTCTTCCAAAATTGCTATTTTGTGGAGAGATTATTATGGGGAAAGCAACATTTTGAGCCAAAATTGGGGACAGTTGAGAGGTTTGGATATTCCTAATTCTATAAAGCAATTTATTTGCACATACCTCTCAACTTCTTAATGCAAGAAATCTGGACAAGGCCAAATATATTGGGGGAACATACAAACAGTACTAAAAATTGATCTTGTATAAACTTAAGACAGTTGACAGAATATCAGGTCTTGCTTTAGCATGCATTTTTCTGAAGATTATGACATCTGAAACTTAACGTCGGTCATTATTTAGTGACTTCATTCCTAAATGATTTGCCAGAAAAGTTTTATTTTGCATTTTACAGCATGAAAACCAATAAATATCTGCTAAACAAAGCAATGCAGTCTCACAATGAAACTAGACTTAGCATTAAAACTTCTCTGCCCTTGAAACTCACATTCATTGAAACAGCATTGAAACCCACATTCACAGAAAATACATTTTGCCAGTGGCAGATAAAGATTAACTTTGGGCTGTTTTCAAATCATAGGCCCCTTGCACATGAAACATACACGTGCTCTTTGATACACCTTCCTGATTGTATTAAATTATATTCCTTGTACAATACAGTATAGTTGTTAGAGAATGTTTTAAATTTATTGTTTTGAACATTTTTCCAGTAAACAATGAAACAAAATGCATGCACCAATAATGACAAAACAGTCCAATTCATAACATTTCCATCATAAAAGTCTACTCAAACTTCTACAGTCCACCAGTATCAGTAAATATGCACAATCTCTGAACTAGTAAAAGCCATCTACATAATTCCACACTAAAGAAATCTGTAACTAATAAAGAGGCTGCTGCTAGCAAATAACTTTATATTTCATGGTTTCATCTACAAATAAAGTGCCTGTTGCCCTTGAGGAATAAATTGCCTATGTTGCATTAAAAACAATGATACGCTAGTAATATTGCAATAGGGAATGGATGGCAAACTGATAACAGGCTCATGGTTACTACTAGATATCTTCGCCAAAATGGACTACAGCATCCACCCCCCTTTACAACACAGTACAGTATTAGCAATGCATTTAGCTACTGTGGGAGAAGAACCCACAGCCTTCTGCATCAAAAGCAAGAACACTACCTGTTGTGCTATTAACAGTACAAGCAGACTCAGCATAAGCAGCACTAAACTTTAGTTCCTTGCAGCTCTCAGCACCTTGTAAAATGTCAACACTCAGCTGTATCTCTGAACTTTGCAGCACAAGAAATCTGGAAAAAGCCAACATTTATGGGGGGGGGGCAAAAGCCCAAAAAACAGGGACACATTTTAAACATTATTTGTATAATTTTGGAAAGTTGCTAGAATAAAATGCTGTGTTATCACCATGCATGTCCTGAACCCTGAACCATATGCACTATAGTCAGTGCAATATACCACTATACTAAATCAGCAGTTTGAAAAATAGGAAAACTGAAACTTAATGGCTATCATTTAGATAGCTCTCAACCTCTTAGCACAAAAAAACCTGGACAAACAAAGCCAATAATGAGAGAATACAAATTCAGTTCTCACTTCACACCTTAGCACAAAAAACCTGGACAAACAACAAAAACAATAATGGGGGAAATATAACTTCAGTTCTCACTTCTCACCATAGCTCACAACTGTTAGAAAAACAAATCTAAACAAAGCTCAGAAATGGTGGTGGTTAGTGACTTTAGGCTCTTCTTACCCTGAAGGAAAGGTACAGGGTTTGAGCATGAACACCTATAGCCAGCAGGTGTATTATGTGGAGGACACACACACACACACACACACACACACACCTTACCTGATAATCTGTTCATAATCACCACAATGATAATCCATTTGTGATTGCCTTCCACTCACTACAACTTCACATTTCCCACTTGCAGTGATAATCCATTTGCGATTGTTTTTCACTCACTCACTCACTATTGCACATTTCCTGCTGGCAGCCAGCCATACATGATGTGAGCTCAATTCCATCTGGCTGGTATGTTCCTTAAAGGAGCCAACACTGTTTAAAAAAGAAAAAATATGTACTTTTTTTTAAAAAAAGCTACCCCCTCTTCTAAAGATGTACTGAAATCAGTACAGTGCGTATGCCTCCCGACATCCCTGGTCACAAGGGTAGTGCAGCAGCTATTAGCTGCAATTGGGATGGTTGGGAGTGTAGGTTAGGACTTTAGGCAACAATTAGGAGTGGGATTAAAGGTTATGGGAGTTTTAGGGTTATGGAGGAGGAGGGGAGCTTAGGTTTAGTAAGCGACTGTGGACTTTAGGTTTAGGGAGCAGGAGGGGAATTTTAGGTTTAAGGAGTGGAAGAGAAGTTTTAGGTTTAGGGAGTGATCTGGGATGTTAGGTTTAGGTTTAGGTTTAAGCAGCAATTGGGGGTGTTAGGTTTAGGGAGTGGGAGAGGAGTTTTAGATTTAGGGAGCAAAAGTGGAATTTATGGTTCGGGAACAATCAAGGACATTAGGTTAAGGGAAGGAGAATGGAGTTTTAGGTTTAGGGAATGATTGGGGAATTTACGGTTAGGGAATGGGAGGAGAGAGTGTTAGGGTTAGGGTTAGGGCTCTGAAAGAGCTATATAGTTAGTTACGGTCTGATTGAAGTGCTATGTATATAAGATGGATTGGGTTAGCAGAAGTAAGGGCACTTGTCATTTCGAGCAAGTGGCAGACAGCAAGTGTGCCACAAACTATTAGCATGTAAGCACTTGCAGACAACCCTTACTTACTTCACAGACACTTGGACATATGCTTAATTTGTTAGGATCACTATAATAATCTTCAACTCTATATTTTCTTTTTTAAATCAAAACAAACTGTTAAATGTGCTTGAAAGCTGCAAAAAAATAAATCAAAACTAAAAACAGAAACACACTTTAAAACTTTATGGGCACTTATATGCCATCTGCCAAAAAATGGTCTCAATGCCTTGTATAATCACAGATTAGTTCTGCTAGACTTACAATTTTTTTCTTGCCCTTGACAGTGACAGGATGGCAATGGTGGTTTCAGGAAGGTGCCTACAATGGTATTTTAGAAAAAAGGGAACGGTTGTGAAAAATTAGGTTGAATGCAAGTCACGTCTCATTAAAATGAGGTGGTACTTATCAAAAGTGTGCTGAGGGCAACACCTTCAAAATAGAGTTAAGTGTTATTAACTATTGTTGTTATTATTAAGCTTTACATGTACACTGATTTCAAATATGCCATGAACATTTATGTATTAAATAATGTGCTCCAATCACTCAGCTAACTTTTTGAGTGTTATAGTTTTAACAAGAGTTTGTTAAATGATATCCCCTTCATTTTAATGTGTTTTCAAAATAAATGTATTGCCTTTAGAAGGTCACACATTATTATCAAAGTCAATTAATAGTTTTGATGCATTACTTTGTTGCAATTAAGTCTCAGTAAAAAAGAGAGAGGTATAAAACTTCAGCATACCAATAAATTGGTAGTTTGCTTAGAATCTGACAGAAATGTGTCTTTTTATTTTATTTTTTGTTATATTTTTTTCTTGAGATCAAAGATATGGAAAGACAGTAGACCAGTAATTTCTGTACTGATTGTGTGCAATACAGTGTGGCATGATTATTAGATGGAAAGAGTGTAACAGTTCTGTTAGTTTAGACAGGTTTGTTATGTATGTTTTAAGAGTGTGGTATTTCTTTTTGTTGATTTTTTTAATGTATTTGTATACAGAGAAAGAGGTTGGTGAAGAAGAAGTGGGATTGCCAGAGAGATGAAGAAAGTAGACAGGAGTATAAGGAGATAAGGTGCATGGCAAAGAGAGAGGTGGCGAAAGCTAAGGATAAGGCGTATGAAGAGTTGTATGAAAGGTTGGACACTAAGGAGGGAGAAAAGGACCTGTACCGATTGGCTAGACAGAGGGACCGAGCTGGGAAAGATGTGCAGCTGGTAAGGGTGATAAAGGATAATGAGGGAAATGTACTCACAAGCGAGGAGAGTGTGTTGAGCAGATGGAAGGAGTACTTTGAAGGGCTGATGAATGAAGAGAATGAGAGGGAGAGAAGGTTGGATGATGTGTGGATAGTGAATAATGAAGTGCAGTGGATTAGCAAGGAGGAAGTAAGGATAGCTATGAAGAGGATGAAGAACGGAAAGGCTGTTGGTCCAGATGACATACCTGTGGAAGCATGGAGGTGTTTAGGTGAAATGGCAGTGGAGTTTTTAACTAGATTATTTAATGAAATCTTGGAAAGTGAGAGGATGCCTGCGGAATGGAAAAAAGTGTTTTGATACCGATTTTTAAGAATAAGTTTGATGTGCAGAGCTGTAGTAACTACAGAGGGATTAAATTGATCAGTCACAGCATGAAGTTACGGGAAAGAGTAGTGGAAGCTAGGTTAAGAAGGGAGGTGATGATTAGTGATCAGCAGTATGGTTTCATGCTGGAAAAGAGCACTACAGCTGCGATGTTTGCTCTGAAAGTGTTGATGGAGAAGTACAGAAAATGTCAGAAGGAGTTGCATTGTGTCTTTGTGGACTTAGAGAAAGCATATGACAGGGTGCCTAGAGAGGAGTTGTGGTATTGTATGAGGAAGTCGGGAGTGTCAGACAAGTATGTAGGAGTGGTACAGGATATGCATGAGGGTAGTGTGACAGTGGTGAGGTCTGCGGTGGGAGTGACAGATGCGTTTAAGGTGGAGGTGGGATTACATCAAGGATCAGCTCTGAGCCCTTTCTTATTTGCAATGGTGATGGACATGTTGACAGACGAGATCAGACAGGAGTCCTCGTAGACTATGATGTTTGCAGATGACATTGTGATCTGTAGTGAGAGTAGAGAACAGGTGGAAGAGACCCTAGAGAGGTGGAGATATGCTCTAGAGAAAAGAGGAATGAAGGTCAGCAGGACTAAGACAGAATATGTGTGTGTGAATGAGAGGGAGGACAGAGGAATGGTGAGGATGCAGGGAGTAGAGGTGGTGAAGGTGGATGAGTTTAAATACTTGGGATCAACAGTTCAGAGTAATGGTGAGTGTGGAAGAGAGGTGAAAAAGAGAGTACAGGCAGGATGGAGTGGGTGGAGAAGAGTGTCTGGAGTGATTTGTGACAGACGAGTACCAGTAAGAGTGAAAGGGAAGGTCTACAAGAGGGTAGTGAGACCAGCTATGTTATATGGGTTGGAGACAGTGGCATTGACAAAAAGGCAGGAGTCAGAGCTTGACGTGGCAGAGTTGAAGATTTGCACTGGGTGTAACGAGGATGGACAGGATTAGGAATAAGTATATTAGAGGGTCAGCCCAGGTTGGAAGCTTTGGAGACAAAGCCAGAGAGGCAAGATTACGATGGTTTGGACATGTGCTGAGGAGGGATGAAGAGTATATTGGGAAAAAGTTGCTAAGGATGAAGCTGCCAGGTAACAAGAAAAGAGGAAGGCCTAAGATAAGGTTTATGGATGTGGTGAGAGAGGACATGCAGGTGGTTGGTGTGACAGAGCAAGATGCAGAGGACAGGAAGAAATGGAAACAGTTGATCCACTGTGGCGACCCCTAATGGGAGCAGCCAAAAGAAGACAAAAGTCTTGGACTGGGACTTTACAAATATGCCCTCAGCTTGGGCCTGGCTCTGTTCTGCTTTTGGGGGCTAGGTGTCAGTTAGCATGAAGTAATGCTATGGTGACACATTTTCAAAACCCTAGTTTCTACAGACCTCATCTTGGGGTCTGGATAAATCTCTAATGGTGTTAGTTGATATATAGTTAATGGTGGGCTGGCGTTGTCGCTTGGGTGTAGTATGGCTTATTGTTAAGCTGTGCACCACCAGATTTTTAATTTTCAGCATGGCAGCTGCACTCTGTGTGATACATGGTCTCACTGCAGACTACTGGAGCTATGTAGTTTGGATTTTTTTGATTAGAATGCACTTATAATGAATGCCCACAGGATATGTTTTTTTTTTTCTTTACTGTTAAGCATATACGATTCTAAGTTGTATGTATGCATTACACGCCAGGTCTGCAAAAATCAAAGGGCAGTGGAGGCAGGGTTTTCATAATAAAAACAGCACTTTGTCTGAGACAGTAGAGCCTCAGGAAAGCTACTATCTGAAGTTATTTTATTGTTTATTTAATTATTATTATTTTTAATTGTTAACTATAACTATGGTTATCAGATTATAGATGAAGATGACAGTTTCTTCTTCATGCTGTCATGACAGGGGAGAGCTTTGACAGACTGAAGGCTGGATGGGGCGTAAGAGTGGAGAAAGCAGGAAAAGTGTGCATAGTTGGATCTAGGACCAGGGCAGGCTGTTTCAAAGGGCAAGTCATTCTAGAGATGGAGGCTGGCAACAATGTTGTGGCTTTAATAGATACTACACACTTTGAAAGTCTTTACAGGGGGATTTCTTGTGCTTCCTCTGCCTAATGAGCCTAACTCTTCTAAGCTGGTCTCAGCAGCAAAGAAAATGGGGCTGTTCTGAACTGGGATTTAGACAGCCCTGCACTGGATTAAGGAGTTAAGTGGAGAACAAATGACTGAATCATCAACTAATCTATAACAAACATATAATATACTACAATAAAAACAACTAAGTATAATGTTGAATTATTAGTTCCTTATATCCTTCTCCTTTTGTCTTGTTTTGCTCATTAACGTATTTATTTACTTACTTATTAGTCAGTTAACCAGGGTTGTTGTTGTTGTGTCTTTCGGCTTTTCCAGGTTAGGGGTCGCCACAGCGGAACTTCGGTCCACTAATGATTGGAAGTAGATTTTTACGTGCCGTGTTGCCGGCCCTGATGCAAATCTTCAACGAAGGTACGCCCATTAACACATGTCTCTATACAGAAGACGCTCTAGCTGAGAATCGAACAGGACAAAGTCTTACTGGGAGATGACAACACTACTGCAGCACCACCACCACAGTGTAGTCAGTTAACCAGCATACGGCACTAATTCACATGCGCTCTTTTCAGACACAGGCCAGGAACATTATGTGACTAAGTGACTTGTTCACAGTCACAAAGTGCATAAGTGGAAGCTGAGTACATCAAACCCTAGACTGCAGGAGGTCATCAAAAGCTCATAGCCATAATCACATCACTAAGTTCCAGGTATCTTTTGACTACTAGCAGTCACCTTATGTACTAGGCAATAAAAATGACTTAGAATTTTATATGTTTAACAGTAAAGAAAAAAAACATAGCCTGAGGACATTCATTACAACAGTGGCACAGTTTTGTAAAGATTCTGAATATGAACCCGCTTTTCAATCAGCTATGAATTTAGCTATCTAAGCACATCTTTTCATGTAATAGACTTCTGCAGAAAATACTGTGGAAGTGTAAGACATTTTTGCATGTTTTCCATAACATTTAGCATCTAAATATAGCAGTGTCTTGAATTATCAAAAATGAGATCGGAAGTTATAAGATTCAGGGGGATGTATTTCTCATTAAGCAAGAGATAAACAGAAAGAACAATATTTCTGCAAAGGGCAGTGGTATAGAAACACTGAGGACATAACACATGGAAAAAGGATAAACCTGTAATGCACTTCTGTAGTGTGAGAATAAACCATAAGAGCTCTTTCAGGGGTGTGTAACAACAGTTATTCACCCACTAAAACACTGTTACAGTTGGGTAACACGTAAGGAACATTCCTTCACTCTCAACTATCCCTGAATAGCTTTCCTCATATCTCTGTAGAAGTTTACAGACATTAGTCTGTAAATAACTTACTTAAATTCTGTCAGCATTTAAAAACTGTCCTTGACTTTTTCCTTAATTATATTTACTTGGTGTCTATGAGACAACACTTGCTGTGCTTTATTGGTTTTCAAAACTGGTAAAATACTTTGGCTCTTTTTTTTTTTTTTTTTGTAACTGGTAGTATAAATTCCATGCAGTACAAAGAGTTAGCTATGACTGAGTTTCATCGATTATAACACGTTATTACATGCTCACAACATGGATACCAACATTCACCTCTCGAGCTTCTCTTTGTTACAGCCAGTGGTGCAGAATGGTTGGGGAAAGGAATAAAGAACAACACAAGACTATGACATGTTACAAATAAAGATAAAATAGAACAAATGAGAGTTGTTCTAAATTCATAAATTTAAGGAAAATGAATTGGTTCAAACAATAAAAAGATGAAACACTTTGATAACATCAAGTCTACTTTCTTTAATTACACTTTAAAACATTCAAGTATTTGGTTAGACTGTTTTTTTATTCTTGAATAAAAGGCAAGCAAGATGAATCTTCTTCAAATGAACAAGACTTTTAATGAAATAAATAAGCTTTTTAATTCTTAAAATAAATGAACTTCATCAGACTTTGATTGTGTAATGTAATCATACACGTAGAAACCCTAATTACATGCTGAGCATAACAAATCGACACTACAAACAATTCAGTGAAATGCTTAAGATACACAATAAATCGGTGAATACAGAAAGTAGAAACACACCTTACAAGATTTTTTTTAATATTTTTATGCATATAGGATAAATGAGTAAACTAAATATACAGTGAATGCAGGCCACTGTAACAAATACTGAAATGGAAGAATAAAACAGAAGTGGAGATAACCGCCACAACTAAATATCGAAAGAGATTTAATAAAAAAAAAAAGTTATGTTTTATTTAATCCTAAAGTGTTGCAGTACATGATTTGACATATTTCTTCTGAGTTTTTTTTGCAAGGGTAAATGAATAAACTAAAAGGCACTGGTGGACATAACCTATCAACAAACTTGTTACGAGTGATGGATTTTCAATGTTTTAGACTGTACAACAGAATAGATAGCAAGCAGGTTTAATTATGCTTAGTTGTGGAATGCTGTTTGGTATTGAAGAAGAGTGCTAGCTTTTTTCACACTATCATTTAACTTAATTTACAGAAAGAAACATGCTGAATTCTCTCCACACCCACTCAGGCTTTTTCATGTATCCTGCTGTCATGACCACATAAATAAAGCACCAAACTTCCCAGTCAGATTACCATAAAGAAATGCATTTCAACACAATGTTTACTTTATGGAATAGACCCTTCAGTCAGTTTGTCCTCAGTTCTTCCAGATGAATTTAACACGTGAACAGTGCAGAGTCAAGCTGTTTTTCACTGCACTTGCAGACCCCTGCTCTTCTTAGATGACCTTTTGTCAATACAGGAATGCAGACTAGAGAAGAAGAACACAATGGGCAGTATAGTTGGAGATAGGTTTGGATCCTCTATAAAGGAGTCATAGCAACTGCAGAAGGAATGCAGGAAATATGCAAAGACTTCTGAGTTGACAGGACTTGTCAGTCATAAACACCTTCTGCTTGCCTCCAAACTGAAGGCTAGAGACAGTACAATTGGGTTCATGTATTACATTAAAAACAGGACATTGATGGGAACACTTTTACTTCACATAAATACACTTGACCACTTGTAACTAGCAGCAAAGTGCCTTGGGACTTCAATAAAGCAAAGAAATGCAGACAGCAATCAACATATTCAGATTTGAAGTTTCATCCCTTAGATGTTTAAGACTTACAATGCTGACGGAATCCACTGAAAAAAGTAAATCTTCTCTAAGAGTTGCAGAACAAACATGACCAAAAACAAGGCTTACATTTTATGAAAATGGAAAGAAATATCAGTGAATAACCATAACACACTGAACATCAACCTTGACATAATTGTCCAGAATACAGCAATATTTAAAATCTGTTTTCTAGTGTTACTCTGTCTCTCCCTCTCTCTCTCTCTCTCTCTCTCTCGGTATATAGAAGATTAACACATAGAAAGCTTTCTGAAACAGTTTTCTTCCAAAAGCATTTTTATAGCAAGTGAACATAATGTAAGGTCAGTTGTAAATCTGCAGTTTCTGACTGTTGAGTACTAGTAGTTAAAGCAAAAAGAAAAAAAAAATCAACTAAACTTTCTGTGTTTGTACTGCAAATCAGTGCATTTGTCTGGAGTGTCATCTGCTTGTCTATGTTAGCACTGGTCTCCACCGAGTCCCATACCACTTTACAATGTTTGTGCAGATTGCATAGCCGATCCAGGTGTCCGACCACAGGCAACATTCTAATCAATGTACTAAGGCAATGTCATCATATATATATATATATATATATATATATATATATATATATATATATATATATATATTTTATTTTATATATATATATATATATATATATATATATATATATATATATATATATATATATATATATATATATATATCTATATATATATATATATATTTATATGTATATATACCAATGTGTTTGAAAGTGTATCAATCATTTTTCTCTGCCCTTTGGCTGAGCCTGTAAACAGTTCATGTAGATCAGTTTTCTAACTCACTTTTCAAAATGAAAAAAAAAAAATCAGTGTGCAAAAAATTAGCAGTTTGAAGTGCTAGAAGTATTAATTCATGCAAACATTGATACAAGCTGTAAATATGTGTGCAATATCCTACAAAAGATTAAACAAAAATACTGCCAGCTTTCTTCCTGCCTGAATTCAATTGTGTGCTCTGGAAGCTAACTTCTCTTATACTCTTCCTTCCTTATGGTGCTGAAGTGTGCATGTACACACACACACACACACACACACACACACACACACACACACACACACACACACATACACACACACACACACACACACACCTCCAGGGTGTCTATTATGCTGACACAAAATACAGAAACTGTAAACAGAACAGTGTTGACTTTTCTGCAAGAATCATTTACGCTGTGTACATATGCAGAAAGAGCATCCTGGTAACACCAGTAATGTACTCTATATTTGCAGCTTCTGGAACTTTAAGACAGATACACCACTCATTCAAAAACAATTGCCACTGTAGACCATGTATTGGGAACCAAAATTAAGGACAACAACCTGACCAAAAAAATGTAGGGAGAGGGATCGCCAGTTACAGACGCCTGCTCTCTAGCGTCTATGTTTGAAGGGGTTTGTGTTTGTTTGTGCCTGTTTGCGCATTGCACACTACTGTGCGGAGGGATTGCCTGTTACAGACACCTGCTCTCTAGCCTCGCAAATATTACCTAAACCAGAGCTCTTTGCACCTAAACCTACTAATACCTTCCCCGGCTGTATTCCCTCTTCAGCTGTTATATCCAGACCAAGATTATTCCTAGGACCATGAACTGTCAGTTTCCCTCCTTTTCTCCTACCAGCCTGGTTGACATGGGCTACTGAGGCAGTGTAGCAGCTACCTCATGTACACCGACAACCCCCTACTTCTAAATCATTCCTGTACCATTTGTGAGAGATGCACCTACATAATGAATCTGGAATCACAGCTCTCTCATGCAATAGACAGCAATTTAGAGTGGATCATCACCCCAACTACTACAGTACTACAACACCTACTCATGACAGACAGCATTCACATAGACCAACATATGCTGAGGTACTCACAAAAAATCTACCTAAACAACTGAGACCTCCAAAACACATACATACTAAACAAACCATAACACCCAAAACACACAATACTCAGAGACATAAGCACAAGTGTCTCACCATCAAAGCCCATAAGGTAACGCACATCCACTCCAAATATCTTAGTCATAGGAGACTCTATAGTGTGACACACAGAAATCCCCCTCACCAGGCTGAACAAGGAAAAAGTCATGATCAGCTGTCTTTCTGGTGCCAAGTCTCTCAACAGCAAGTACCATTATGATTCAGTCATAGTACATGTTGGTGTGAATGACTTCATATGTACCTCCCTGGACTACATGAGGACAGACATGATTGAACTCTCTAATTATGTGTCACAGGCAGGTATGTCCCTAGCCTTGAGTAGCATATTACCCTCACTTAGGATGATACCACAATAAAAACAGAAGATCATTGACTTCAATAATTAATAATAATAATAATAATAATAATAATAATAATAATAATAATTAATAATAATAATAAGATTGTTTAATGAAATCTTGGAAAGTGAGAGGATGCCTGAGGAATGGAGAAAAAGTGGTTTGTTACCGATTTTTAATAATAAGGGTGATGTGCAGAGTTGTAGTAACTACAGAGGGATTAAATTGATCAGTCACAGCATGAAGTTATGGGAAAGAGTAGTGGAAGGTAGGTTAAGAAGGGATATGATGATTAGTGATCAGCAGTATGGTTTCATGCTGGGAAAGAGCACTACAGATGTGATGTTTGCTCTAAGAGTGTTGATGGAGAAGTACAGAGAAGGTCAGAAGGAGTTGCATTGTGTTTTTCTAGACTTAGAGAAAGCATATGACAGGGTGCCTAGAGAGGAGTTGTGGTATTGTATGAGGAAGTCGGGAGTGTCAGAGAAGTATGTAAGAGAGGTACAGGATATATATGAGGGTAGTGTGATAGCAGTGAGGTCTGTGGTGGGAGTGATGGATGCGTTTAAGGTGGAGGTGGGATTACATCAAGGATCCGCTCTGAACCCTTCCTTATTTGCAATGGTGATGGATAGGTTGACAGATGAGATCAGACAAGAGTCCCCGTGGACTATGATATTTGCAGATGACATTGTGATCTGCAGTGAGAGTAGGGAACAGGTGGTGGAGACCCTAGAGAGATGGAGATATGCTCTAGAGAGAAGAGGAATGAAGGTCAGCAGGACTAAGACAGAATATATGTGTGTGAATGAGAGGGAGGATAGCGGAATGGTGAGGATGCAAGGAGTAGAGGTGGTGAAGGTGGATGAGTTTAAATACTTGGGATCAATAGTTCGGAGTAATGGTGAGTGTGGAAGAGAGGTGAAGAAGAGAGTACAGGCAGGATGGATTGGGTGGAGAAGAGTGTCAGGTGTGATTTGTGACAGACGAGTACCAGTAAGAGTGAAAGGGAAGGTCTACAAGAGGGTAGCGAGACCAGTCTTGTTATATGGGTCGGAGTCAGTGGCATTGAAAAAAGGCAGGAGTTAGAGCTGGATGTGGCAAAGTTAAAGATGTTAAGATTTGCACTGGGTGTGACGAGGGTTGACAGGATTAGGAATAAGTATATTAGAGGGTCAGCCCAGGTTGGAACGTTTGGAGACAAAGCCAGAGAGGCAAGATTATGTTGGTTTGGACATGTGCTGAGCAGGGATGCTGAGTATATTGGGAAAAGATGCTAAGGATGAAGCTACCAGGTAAAAGGAAAAGAGGAAGGCCTAAGATAAGGTTTATGGATGTGGTGAGATAGGACATGCAGGTGGTTGGTGTGACACAGCAAGATGTAGAGGACAGGAAGAAATGGAAACAGATGATCCACTGTGGCGACCCCTAATGGGAACTGCCGAAAGAAGATGATTGACTTCAATAATTGGCTTAGTTTCTGGTGTCATTCTAAGGGGATCCAGTTTCTGTCAGCCTGGGATGACATGATCTATTGACCTCACTGTTTTTTACAAACACCTGTATAACTGCATTGATGCAGCAGTACCTGATAGGACCAAAACAAACTCTTCAAGGAAGAGCAAACTGCCTGGTGGACAACTGCTAGTAACTGGCTTTACAATAAGAGGAAGATATTGCTGTTTAAGAGTAACAGGGAGTGAGCCCTAAACTGGAAACACTCCCTCCTCAGCTTAAACAAGCAAATAAGACTTCTTGTGAAGTCCTCCAAAGCAAACTATGAATCCAAGTTAGTGTCCTCAACTAAGAACAACCATAAGGCTTTCTTTAGTTACATCTGTAGCCTAAAAGGTTAAATCCCAAATTTGTGCTAAACTGGTAGTTAATGATATCACATACACTGTGTCTGTGGACATAGCAAACCTTGATAGCCTACAGGTTCTGTGAAAATGTCACTTCCCTGGCCCTGCCACACATACCCCATGACATTCCTTCCACCTGTCCCCCACCTTGTATCTCTAGACAGCAGGTCGTAAATGCCCTCTCTAAGGCCAAAAAACACAGCATCTATGGGACCTGATAACATCCCAGGCTGTGTCCTACATGGGCTCCAACAAAAATTAGCAACAGCATTGGGTACTTTTTTCAATCATAGTCTAAGCACTGGCTTTGTCCCAGCTGAATGTAAATGGCCACCATTATACCCTTGCACATGGATGGTGTTTCCACTGACCCAGGAAAGTACAGACCTATTAGTCTGACTAGCCTTTTTTGAATGGCTATTGAGCAAACCATCATGGAACTTATCAACAAAGATATAGGCAATCTACAAACACTTGACCCTACTCAGTTTGGATCTGTCAAAGGGAGATCATGCCTGTTAAACCTGGTGGGACTTCTTCAAGACAGTCACCGGAGCCCTGGACAAGGGGAAAACTGTGCATACAGCCTACCTGGACTTGGCCAAGGCTTTTGACACTATTCCCCACTGAGGCATTACTGACAAACTCTCCTAACTAGGTATCAACCCTTATATCTGTAGGTGGGTCACTAACTAGCTCACTGATTGAACCCATACAGTCAAAATAGGGGAATCCACCTCCAACAGCAGACCTGTAACCAGTGGTTCTCAACTGGGGATCAGTCCTGTTCGGAATTTATTTCTCCAAAGTGCAAGCAAAAATTAAGGTCTGTGGCTGACAAAGTTTGCAGACTGCAAACTGGGAGCAGTCATAGAATCTTAAAATGATGTCAACATCCTACAAGAGTGTCATACACAAATGGTTGGTGCCAAAGTCACAGCCTGAAACTCAATGCAAATAAATGTATTACCCATCCCTTACATTAACAGCGATGTTCCTGCTAACTACCACATCAATAGAAACACCCTAAGAACATAGTGGTGAGAGACCTTGGCACACAGGTTGACAACAACCTTACCTTTGATCACCATGTCTCCATAGTGTTAAGAAGGACATTCTATATTGCTCATCTCATAAGAGCATTGCCTCCAGAAAAAAAATAAGTTATAACCTCCCTGTACTCTTCCCTCATCAGGCCAATTATTGAGTACAATGCCCCTTTTGGTATGTACCCTTCCAGGCACCTACAGCAACTGGAGAGACATCAAACGTTCCTCACAAGGAAATTCAAAGTGTTCAGCATCTGTCCTATGTGGATCGGCTGAAATCACGGTCACTTTATTCTGTTTCATACAGACTACTCAGAGGCGATCTCTGTATATCCTTAAGTCTAATGGCTCACAGGTTACTCACTCTATAGAACTTAACCTGGTATGTGACATTAACAGAATCTGCTGGAGGGACAGGTTTGTTGCCCAGAGGTTACCGCACCAGTGGCACAGACTCCCAATTCAAACAGAGCACCTCTTTGGCCCTGTTCAAGCCCAGTCTGGATGTTTGGATGGGTAACCATAAATTCACCCTGGGGGTTCCAACTGTCTCTCTCTTGGACAGGGGCAATAGATGCTGATCATAGAAACAAGGGCCAAACTTGGCTAGACTTGTAAGGGCCCTAGGGCCATTAGCTAGTAACTTTGTATGCTTCTGTGAAATAGGACATGGTCATAATGTATGCTGACATAAAGAAATCCATATCAATCTATACTATGAGGTGTGCAACAAAACAACATTTGTAACTGCCCAACAAGTACAGGAAATTCTACTTGCTAAATGGAATTCTAATTTATATAGTACCAGAATACAAAAACATTGTTCTGACTTTCAATAAGTGCTTAAGAAACAGAAATGACAGATACAATTTGGTCACAGTTGGCCTACCTGGAGATGTCTGACTCACCATAATGCTTTGCTAATGGTGGGATTTACCTCTCTCTATGAGCAGATGATTTACTGTGGATGATATTTTTTGCCATATGGTGCTTTTCTTAGACAAGCAGAAATCAAGACTGAAACAACAAAACTAAATAACAAAAACAAATAAAAAGAATAGAAAGTGGAATTACTAAATACCATGAAATGTAAATAAAGTGGGGAACCTTGAGGCATTTCTTTATTTTGAAGATACTCACATTTGCAAAATCACTTAAGATACGGTTTGAAGATACATTGTGTATATTACAAATATGATTTCAACCTTCCATTATAATTAATCTACACGATTTATTGATGGTCAATGTATATTCATCAGGGATAATCTTAATACCAAAACATAGGACATTCAGCAAGATCTAGGTATCATAATCTCAGTCAGTGACTATAACATCTTAGGATACTGACTTGTATCCATGGTAGCAAGATAACATGGGGAGTTTCTGAATAAAATTTAGAATTTAACACTCAAAGACACATGATACTAATGGAAAATTTTAACTACTCTGAAAATAAGCAGGATAAATTACAACACTGTCCTTAATTACATCCAATCCTTATCTGACTTCTTTAAGAAAAATAACCTACACTGGATAGTCAAAAGCCTGCAGTGCAAACACCATCGTCCAAATGACAATAGCAGACTAGGGGTCTTCGTGTTCCCCTTTATAAGTTATACCCTCCCCAGTTAACTCTAGCATAATGGTTCATATTTTCATAGCAGTAACAGAGATCAATACAACCAAAAATAGACTTACCTTCTTAGACTGTTAAACTGGGAATTACAGCAATGTTTGCTCTACCTACCACCTGAGTTGACATAGTATAATTTTAAAAGCTATGGTGAATATGCCACTAATAATATCATGTACACACACATAGCCCTCTCATCCTAAAAAAAAAAGTACTGTCAACTTCATGTCCATTTAAAAAGCAGCATAAATCACACACATTGTGGCATTACATATTATATATTATTTTGACTCCTGTTAAAATCTTAATAAATCAGTTTTACTTAAGAAAATAATTTGTGTGGTGCAATATTTAAGGGGGTGCTGCTCCCTTCACTCCAGTTCACCCTTTCACTACTGGCAAAAGTGGGAGTTAGGGGGTTGTCAGACATCTTTACTAGGGGAATAAATGATAGAGAGTACACAATAAAGTTTTTTCATATAAAACGGAATGTGCAAACCACTGCGGATAAGAGTCACTTCCAGTAGGGCAAAATTGGCGCTGATAGATCCGCAATCATAGTTCTACTCAGACCATGATTCTCAGCAGACAATTAATGGGGAGTGGCTATATATCCTGAAACATTTAAACCATGCTCCCAGATCAACATTTTCAGAATTTTGGTGCAAAAGTATATCATCAAAAATATTATGTCTTAATAGGCAAAATATGTTTTCTTTATAAACTTCAACAAATAATGATTAACGTGCACAATACTGGGTATCTGTTTCAGTAACATGGAATACAGAAGCACCTCATGGAATATGGAGCCTTTCAAAACTTAAACTGGGACTGTGCTACATACATAGCTGAAAAACATGCCAAAAACGTCAGCTTTATCAGGACCTCTAACAATGCTCTCTCAAATTATAAAACTTCCTGTCTAATTATCTTTAAACAAATGTCATACTGGGTGAAGGAGTATACTGAAATGATGGATGATGAAAATGGTTCAGGGTTTTCAAGCACTGAAAAACAAATAAGAAAAAAACCCAGGCAGTTAAAACCCTGGCCTCTGATCTGAAAATATGAGTTTTGAACTGATGTAAAAGTAGAAGCAAGATGTACAGTTGAAGTTAGGCAATGTTTTTATGGGAGTCACTTTTTAATCTATTTAACAAATGCATTCACATAAATTATGTGAGTTATGGTAATTGCACTCCCTTCTACAGATATAATAGCAACTGATAAACTGCTATAGGACATCACCCAAACCTTTCAGTGAGTAAACCTTGTTTAATTAATGTCTGCTGATACAGAATGTAGTGCATTCTTTAGTCAAGACAGAGCTAATGAGGCACATTCCATGGCAAAGGCCATTAGGACTGCTAATTGCTGACATTTATTTATTGTGGTGCTCAGAAAACAATGTGCATGAGTTGTCTAGGTATGCAGTAAAATAAAATAAAACAATTGTCCTGAAATATTTTTAATTCTATTATATAAAAGATGAGTACAATGAGAAGCCTGCATTGCCAGAAATCATGCCTATATGAATTTACACAGGTCCTTAAAACTGAAAGGAATACTGCACAATAATTGCCTGGTTGGTACTAACAGAAAATAAAACACACTGCTGCATTCTAGTACACACACCATATTAAACACAGATAGATAGACACATAAACAGCCTAGTCTGAAAGATCATGAATGCTCCAGTCTATTGACCCCTTGGCTATTTCTTCCTCCAAGATGACCTTGTCTGCAACACACAGCTGTGAACAAATCATTTGGCAATGATTTTTTTTACTTAAAACAGTAGAATACATACAGTATTTCAGAATCTTTTGCGATTTCACAATTGTATTCATTCTGTGTTGGTAGGTAAGGTCTTAAATTCCAAAGCAGTACAAAATCCAACTCAGTATGTCAACAGCAAATTAGGTACACAGTGAACAAATAAAAAGGTCAAATAGGTTTCTCTACATGAAATATATACTTATAGTTGAGCATGTGCCATAGGTCTGAAAATATCTGCAGATTTTCAAACTACTTTTAGAACAGTACATGAAGAATGCATCTGAATCTCATCACCAGATAGGATCCATACTCAGGACTGAACTCGAAACCCTAGAGTTGAAGAGTAGCAGCACAATTATGTTACTGTTCCAGTGGATATACTAATTTATGGAAAGACAGACCTTAAAGTTCAAGTTCAAAATTTTAAATTTGCTTCTAGTACTTATACCTTATGCAATATTACAAACTGGTTATGATACAACATGAATGCCTGAGTAAGTAACAGACAAAAGGAACTCTAGTGGTACAAACAGCACACTAAAGCAGCTACAGAAAACAATATATGAAATAAATAATACAGTATTAACTGATAAGCTCAAAACAAAGTCAAAGCTGACTGAAACCTCACAAGTTGTATAACTTATTAGCAAGATATAAAATCAGGCAAAATCCGTAATAGGTCTGACTTAAACCAGAAAGTTCTCCACACTGCTGCAAAGACTAGAAATCTGTTATGAAATAGCACAGAGTGAATCCAACTTTCACAATATTCTCGTGGTAGTGTGGTTAGCATTTAAGGAAGAAATGCTATGCGTTTATTAAAGTGTGGAAATTCTGGCTACTTGATTAGTGTAATCAGTTAATCCCTACCTGTTTTTGTTGCCTCTCACTTCATTCAGCAATGTAGAAGATTATGATCAGGTTTTCACTCATAACCAACTTAAGTGTTTGAGACAGGGATGTCAAGAAATTCACCACATGTTTATGGATGAAAACAACCACAGGTGAGGTCCATTTGCCTCAAGAAAAAATCCAAGTGACATTTATTGAGTGTGCTAGTTCATTTGTCACCCCTCTCTGTTATTTATAGATTTTTCGTCACTTCCGCTCTTTTCTGTCTTTGCTTCATTCCGTATTTCACTTTCATTGATTTTATGACTGCTAACCTGTTACTTTCTTCTTCATTTAACCCTCTTCTCATACTGTTGTGTACACAGGTACCTTTTCTTTGTTTGCCACCTTATTTTAGTATCAATAACCCATTTAGTCTGAAGGCTAGTTAACATTTTTATTCCTTTTCCCACACTGCCTCTCCTCCTCTCTTGCTCTTTCATTGGATGGCACAGTACATGAACCATTAACGACGACCAATGAAGTAGCTGTAAATAGTAGCTTACAAGACAGGCTGCAAAGTGTTGTTTATATCATTCAATCATCAAGTACTTTCTCAGGTTCACTGGTTGTTACTAGGCAATACGCAAGTTAAGACGTATGAAGTCTAGCTACTGCAGTACTGTTGGTATACCCAAATACTTATCCTCCTCTATCTGTAAAGGATAACAGTCCTCAGCTTAAGGAACTTTATAACATTTTCACCCAACTCAACTTTAGTATTCATTCAGAAACTTAGTTTACCCTACTTTCCTCCAGCTATAACTCTGTCCTTAATTTCCCTTCAAATTTTCTTCTCAGTCTGGCTTTACTTTAGAACAGACACATTTTATAACCAGTTTTCAGTAGAGTGCACACAGTATGCATTGTGTGGTATATTATTATTATTATTATTATTATTATTATTATTATTATTATTGCCACCACATTAAAGTGGTAATAAGTGGCAATCACAAATTGTAAAGATTCCATTTTGCCTCACACAGCATGGCTTATGACCTAGAGAACCCTTCTCTTTACATCAAATGAGTACTCAAGTCACTTTATTCTTTAAGCAAGTGTGTGTGTGTGTGTGTGTGTGTGTGTGTGTGTGTGTGTGTGTGTGTGTGTGTGTGTGTGTGCAGTATAGTGCTGAATCTTTCCTTTATCTAGCACTTCTTCAATTGCAGGATCAGTTCAGAATATACATATTATGTCTAATATGTAATATAGTAATTTCCAGACATATGCTTATTATTCTGCAGCAAGCAAATTATGTAAAACAAAAAAGAAGATCAAATCAATCTTTAGCTCAGATAAGAAGCCATCTAAAACTTAAAAGTAACAGCCAGTTGCTGCCACATCAACTACCACAGCAGATTTAATGCTACTATTAAGGTAGTTGGTAAATACACTGATGATTCTTCAGCAAACAGCAGAAAAGTTTTTTTGTACTTCGAAAATATGTCACTCATTTCTACTACAATTCCACATTTATGTATAAATGTTTTTTTTTTTCAGTTTACAGTACAATTTTAGTAAGTCATCTGGAAAGATGAGTCATAAATCAGACAATTTTCACGCTCCTGTCAACATTCATTTATAAAAATAATATTGATGCATTAACCCATAAGAACAGAAATCTGTCAAACTATTATGTTCAGTAGACACATGGAGTGAATTTCACCCATCCCACCCAAGTTAATACACTTAAGCACAAAACATACCTTTGGGTTCTAAGCTACACATAAATGAAGACTAGTTTGTTTAAAGCAATTATAAAACATTACTTCAAGCTTATTTGTCTCTCATTTAGAGAGCAGGCACGAAACTAAGATAACCTTGAGAAAAACATAGAAAAATGAGCACTGCAAATAAAGAGAGTAAGAAACATTCTGCATCTGCCATATATGAATGTTTTTGTCACTCTGGAAAAACTGCACAATTTTGTAGGCAGCACTGGGATTGCTGATTGCTACAATATATACATAACATACAATTTACTGTATAATGAAAAGTACAGTTGTCTACACTTACCATAAATGTAGATGTTCGAGGGTATTCACTGTTGCAGTCATCACATTTGGGTTATCTGCTTGCAGTAGCCCTCAGCTGGCCTGTTTATCAAAGTCTTGTGTCCTGCGTCGATTGCTGTCTCATTTTCCATGACGTCAGGTAATCAGGGGTATAAAGCATGCAGCCGAAGCCATTACATCAGTTTTTCTTGCCCCAGATGTCAGGTGCCCCCATAATGGGAAGCAATTATATACAAGGTTACACCTCCGACAAAAAAGCAAATACACCCAACAGCTTTAAGTATAGTAAACAAGAATAGAGGTATAGTCAATAGAAGTCAGGGGGCTGGAGGGAGGGTAACCAGGACTGCAACAGTGAATACACTCGAACATCTACATTTATAGTAAGTGTACACAACTGTACTATGTTCTTTGTGTTTCACTGTTGCAGTCATCACATTTGGGTAGATTCCCAAAGCTAAGGATGGGAGGAGGTAATTAGATAGCATTAGGACCAGCTATAAGGCCCTGCAAGATTGCAGTGGCAAAGCCAGTCTGGATTTAGAAAAAAATTGGCAAGTGGTAATGCTTGGTGAAGGTTTGTACAGAACTCCAGGTAGCAGTTTCTGAGAAAGGCTGTAGAGGTAGATGCAGCCCTGGTTGAATGTGGTCTTACCCCTGTGGGGTTGGTTTTCCATGGTCATTTTATACATCCAACTACTAATAGAAAATATAGCTTTGAATTTTATGCTGATTGCCATACTGCAAATGTGGTCTGTCTTGTACAATGTAAACAATGTTCCTGTTTTTATGTGGGGAAACGAACTGCAAACTTAAAACTAGAATTTTAAATCATATGTCTTCCATCAGATTGAGAGATGAGAAAAATGCTTTATATTAACATATTAAACATTTTTGATCACAGTTTTTGGTAATGCAAATAATACAAGAAGGTGGGGGGGTGATGTTTTTAACACGACTGAATATGCAGAGCCTTGAAAAAAGGCGGGTGAAATGTAAATGATGATTGTTTAATTGTCTAATGAGTTCTAAAATGTATATAGGATGTTTTAGAATCAATGTATGTTGTCTGAAGAAGGGTATCCACCCGAAACCGTTAACTTGCACCATTTTTATTATTAAATCTTCTTATATTGACTTGGTTTGGACTCAGTCTTCTTTTTTGTCAGTTGTTTCTACTTTTGTGAAGAAGAGTCCTTAAGGGAACGAAAGAAGTTCTTGGTTTATTTCCTATTGGATTTTGTTGTTCCTCCCTCCCACTATGGCTGATATAGAAGACGATGTGGTTGAACTGGGCTACCAACCACATAAACAAGTGATGACTACAGTGACTGAGAGATTTAATTACAATGTCTTTATGTGTACGAATCCTCTGCTAAAAATGGATTTACCATGGAGTGAAATGGAAACATCAGAACAAGCTCTAGGTGAGCAATTGACTGAGACTTTTTTTGAACTTTTAAACCGTCTTGATGACTCTTTAAGAAAACTAAAAAGGTTACAATGGCAATGTTTTCATCTAGAGGCATGTTTGCAATATAAGATAGTGCCCAGAGGGATGCGGGTGCTATGTATGCCTGCTCAGGGAGAGAGTTTCCCAGAGCTATTGTCCAAATGGCAACAGATGAACATTGACAGCAGTTTTCAGTATATGAAATTATTAATAGAGTTTTATACACCAATGGAACAAAGTTTAAGAGAAGAAGTAAAAAGGCTTCAGAAAGATCTACAATTGCGTTATACTTCAGAACTTCAATTACAAAATATCACAGATATGTTAAATAATATAACTGCTTTTGAATCTAAACTGCAACAAGTGGAAATGAAAAAGATCCAAAGAGACTATAATGACTTTGTGTTAGGTAACATCTTTATGTGGCCAAGAGAGACTCCTAGAGCTGAATTTAGCGTAGTGGATGGGAATCATCTAACTAACGTTATCAATAATAATTTCTCTACTGCTGAAAATAATCACATAGTGACAGGTCCACTTAATCATACTACCTCCTCAGCTGTTACACCTACAGCAGCTACGTCTTCAGCAGTAGAGGAACAGCTGATACGAACTGTTCATCAGACGCCAATACATGATGTCAGCCAGCAGAAGGGTGAGCCAGCGCTGGGTTTAGGAGTGAGACCAAAAGTTCCCATAAATAAAAATGCGACAACTTTTCATTTGTTTCCTGTGCCGGTGAGAAAAAAGGAATACAATAGGGGACGCTCAACAAAAAGAGAGATAAAACGAAGGAAAATAACGAACTGACTGTTCCTGGTTATCACGATTTTAATTTTTATAATGTTAATAACGTTTTTAACATATCTACTGTGCAACTAACAAATGTTCAAATGCAAGTATTGGGGAAAGGTCTTTCATTTGTGCCAAGTAGAGCATCTGTTTTGAATGATGTTCTTTTAGATTTAAATCTGTTTGGTAGGAATGTTGCTTTAAATGTTATGTTTAAAGATAATATGCATGAAGTAAACACATTCAAACAGCCAAGTACCTTTGTGCCCCCAATTAATTCAACAGTAAAAACTTTTTTAAAAATATGAGAATGAGATATCAGACAGTATTTTGAGAATGTGCACTGTCGTTTTAATAATTTAAATCAAGCTGAAAGAATAGCTTTAAATACCTTAATACAAGACCCTAATATAGTAATAAAACCAGCGGATAAAGGGGGAGGTATTGTAGTAATGGATGCAGAAGCATACATTAGATCATTAAAGATCTTACTGAATGATCAAACTACTTATGAAATGATTTCACCACTTGAGATTCAACATATTATGAGGGGAGTAATTAATAATCTTAAAACTTTATTGAATGAAAAAATTTTAGATAAAGAGTTATTTATGTTTTTCGTATTGAACACCCAATAATACCTTTATTCAAGGCATTACCGAAAATCCACAAGCATATACTACCCACCACCAATGTGGCCCATTGTCTCGGGGAGAGGCTGGGTCACTGAATGTATTTCAATGTGGGTAGAAGCTAAGCTGAAACCTTTACTTGAACTATATCCAGGTATTTTGAAAGATTCTGCACATTTTTTGTCTGAACTATATGAGACTTGTCATGATTTGAATCTTAATGATGTATTATTAGCTACCTTAGATGTAAATAATTTATTCACAGTTATTGGCAATGATTTTGGCATTAAAGCTATTGAGGAAATTATGCAAGATAAAAATGTATATGATGAGAAAACTAAATGTTTGATATTAGAAGCGTTACAGTTGATCTTAGAAAATAATGTTTTTATTTGCAATGGCAGTTACTATAAGCAAAAACAAGGTATTGCTATGGGCACACCATGTGCTAACTCGTATGCAAATCTGGTGTTAGCTTATTGGGAGCAGAAATATCTGCATGACACAATGCGTTTATGGAACAAATATGTTATGTTCTACGTAAGATTTGTGGATGATATTTTTATGTTATGGGGACATGATGAAAATTCCCTCTGCGAATATGTCAAGTACATGGATACTACAACTGATTTCCTAAGGTTTTCTCTTAATTTTAGTAGTGAAAGAATAGCCTTTTTAGATGTGAATGTTATTAAAAATCAGCAAGGTATTTTGCAAACTACCCTTTATAGAAAAGAATGCTGGAAGAATCACTTTTTGGATGCTCATAGTATGCATCCTCAGTATACCTTTCGCAATGTAGTGAAGGGTCAGTGTTATAGAGTTTCACGTCTATGTACAGCTAATGATGTGTTTGATACAGAAATGGATATCTTGACATGACATTTGGTAGATAAGGGTTATAAAGAACATAAAATAGACAGGGACAGACATGAAGTGCTCCTAAATAGACAAGTTAGAGTGAAACCATGGTTCTCAGAAAATTCAAAAAAGACCATAAGAACACCTTATAGATATAATAGTAAGCCTAAAGTGACATTAAAATTTAGTAGTAATATCTATGATATCAGTAATATTATCAAAAATTATTGGAAGATTCTTTTAAGTGATGAAGGTTTGAGAGATAGTATAGATAGAGAACCTAAATTTGTATATAGGCGTAACAATAACCTAAAGGACCTGTTATGTCATGAACCCGAAAAAAGGCAGAAGAATAGTAAAATGTATTCAAGGTTAGGGACATTTCCATGTAGACATTGTAAGGCATGCACTTTGGTGAATAGAGCAGGTCATTTTATACATTCAACTACTAACAGAAAATATAGCTTTGATTTTTATGCTGATTGCCATACTGCAAATGTGGTCTGTCTTGTACAATGTAAGCAATGTTCAAGTTTTTATGTGGGGAAAACGAACTGCAAACTTAAAACTAGAATTTTAAATCATATGTCTTCCATCAGATTGAGAGATGAGAAAAATGCTTTATATCAACATATTAAACATTTTCCGGATCACAGTTTTTCATTTTTGGTAATGCAAATAATACAAGAAGGTGGGGGGGGGGGTGATGATTTTAACACAACTGAATATGCAGAGCTTAAATGCTTTTTAAATTTGGCTGCAGATACAGCACAGGGTCTTAATAATTGTGTTCCTTTAAAACCAGCCTTGAAAAAAAGGCGGGTGAAATGTAAATGTTGATTGTTTAATTGTCTAATGAGTTCTAAAATGTATATAAGGTGTTTTATAATCAATGTATGTTGTCTGAAGAAGGGTATCCACCCGAAAGCACTTACTTGCACCATTTTTATTATTAAATCTTCTTATATTGGCTTGGTTTGGACTCAATCTTCTTTTTTGTCTGTTGTCAAATATTCATATGGGTGATGTTGCTAATAAAGTGGAAATGGCAGAGCTTAAATGTTTAATAGCCTTACAGGCACATAGGAAACCAGGATTGAATAAGTTGAATGAGAATATGTCTTTAAAGCCAGTATTGAAGGCTTGTGGAGTGCTTCATTAATTTTATTAGTTAATTGGTTGAAGTTTACTGGTCTAATGTTAATTGATGTTTAGATTTATATATTTTGTATTTTATCTTGTTTTATGGTCTGATGAAGCGGATTGTTCCACAAAAGTGTTTATTAGTTTTATTAAAACATCAGATTTTATCCCACTGTGTTGGTTGAGTTACATTTTTACTTTATTCCATCACTAATGAACAGCACAGGTAAGCACAATGGTTACACGCAGACTGAATACCACCCACATTTTATCAGCAATTATGTAACCGATGTGAATGCCAACTGTTGAAATGTGGAAACCGCTGAAAGAACTAGTCTAAGTAAATTGTATCTAATGTCCTTATTTGTTTTTTTTTCCTCAAATATTTTTTTTATTTTCAATTAAAATAACATTTACATGATATTTTTAAATATCATTTTAAACAACTATATACAATGTTTACAATAGCCTGACTTTCAGTTATATACACTGTATGTTATTAAATATAGAATTAATAGATCAGTTATCAGAGATACAATATTGATTACTGCATAGTGTCCAACAAAGATTTAACTTTCTTCCAAGGATTATTTACCAATGGCCTGGGATAAACTCATAGTTCTTTGATTTTTATTTCCATCAATGCAGTTATCTTCAGTAAAGTGTAGAATTCTTCCAAGGTCAGGGGTGTATTTGAATTCCACCTTCTGGTTACGCATTTCCTAGATATAGCAAGTATTGTCCATAACAAATACATATTTGTCTTATTCAGGTAGGGACCTTCATTTACATTTAGTATTATCAATATTTTAGTTAAGGTAAAGGATTCATTAAGTAAAGCTTGTAAAAAATGATTGATTCCATTCCAATATGATTTCATTTTATTACATTCAAATAGTACTGATCTCTTTAATTCTATCTGGTGTTAAAAATGCTCTATGTAAGTATTTCCAGTTAAATATTTTCCAGTACTGTGTGTTAGAGGTGTAATTAACTGATAGTAAGATGTCACTTTTAATTTCTTCTGTTAACTGCAATGACTGACCTTTTGTTAAGAACTGCCAGTATGATGGTTTGGGAATTGTTTTATATGTTATTCTTCTTCTTCTTCTTTCGGCTTTTCCCGGTTAGGGGTCACCACAGTGGATCACCTTGTCCGCACATTGAATGGCAGTGGAGTTTTACGGTGTCGAGTTGCCAGCCCGGCGCCCAACCTTCCACAGAAGGCACACTCACACACACACCTAGGGCCAATTTAGAGTGTCCAATCCACCTGCAGCATGTCTTTGGGATGTGGGAGGAAACCGGAGCACCCGGAGGAAACCCACGCGACCACAGGGAGGACATGCAGACTCCGCACAGAAGGCACCCCAGCCGAGGATCGAACCGGAGAACCTCTTGCTGTGAGGCGGCAATGCTAACCACTGCACCACCGTGGCCGCCCTAATTGTTTTATATGTTATTAACTCTTTATATAGATTTGAAATGGAATTTTTCTTTTCACAACTATTATATATACATTCATACAGAAAACTTATTAGAGTTGGAATATCTTTAAATGAGGAATTATTAATTAATCTGCATAAATCTTGAGTGTACATTAGAATGCTTTGTAAGGTTAACCAGTCCTGTGTTGCAATATTGTAAGCAGTTTTTATCATATTTATATCTAAAACATTTAATTTATTTACACATTGAAACCAGCATAAGAATCCATTTTGTTCCCAGGAGATTACTGTTTTCCTATATATTTTATGAGGAAAGTTCTTAGTGATGGTAAATGGGGTTAAAAGGTCAAACCAAAGTTTTAGATCTATGTTTACATAGATAAGTTTCCTTAAGGAATTGCTGTAATGATTAATCAGTGTTGTTTTAGAAGGTTTTGTTATATTATACTGTATACTTATGCATAGTATGTACCAGGGTTTGTTTGATTTGTCTACTATTAAAACATTTTTTAACAGATTAAATTCATTTGTTAATATAGCTGTTGTTAATTCTTTCCAGTTGGCAAAATAATTTGGGTTTATCCAGTCTATTGTAGTTTTAAGCACAGATGCTTTTATATATGTTTCTATTTCCGGGAAGTTCAATTCTCCTTGTTTCCAGGGTCTAATTTGATGAGTTAGAGCTACTCTATTCTTTTTGGGATACCATAACAATTTTATTAAACATGAGTTTATTTCTTTAAGAATGCATCTTTCAGGAATTAACTGTATTGCTAATGCTACATATAGTATTTTTGGCAATAAGACCATTTTTATTAATTGCAATCTGTCTTCAGAAGTTAATATAATTTTATTCCACTTTTCTATATATATTTCTATTGTTTCAATAATGTTTTTATAATTTATTAATATTGTTTCGTTTATATTTTTGCATAACACTATTCCTAAATAATTTAGCGCAAGTTCTTGTTTTCCTATGATGGATTTATCTGTAACTTGTAGGTCTTTTTTTATTTAAAAATAGAAATTTTGATTTTGATCTATTAAAGTGTAGACCTGAAATCTTACAAAATTTCTCCATTACTTCTTCTAGCTCTCCTAATGACTCGCTGGAGTTTGATAGGGTTAATAAAATATCATCAGCAAAAAGCATTATTTTAGATATGTACTGGTCATATACTTCTATTCCTTTTATTCTTGGATTATTGCATATTATTTCTGCAATATTTCTATAGCCAAAGCAAATAAAATAGGAGAAAGGGGGCATCCTTGTTTAGTACCTTTCATTATATGGATAGATTCTGAGGTGAAAGGACATAATTTAATGTAGGCTAAGTTATTAATATATATGTTTTTTAGTAATAAGATGAAGGGAGGAGGAAATTCAAATAATGCTAAAGTTTTAAATAGATATTCCCAGTTGAGGGAATCAACGTCTTTTTCTATGTCTAATCCGATTACAAGTGTTTCTCTATCTTCTTTATTCATATAATCTATAAGAGTAAGAATGATTTTAATATTATCATGTGTGTGCCTGTTATATAAAAATCCAATTTTATCATTATTAATTGTCTTTGAAAGTGGGATTTTCATTCTTTTAGCTAGGATTGACGTGAATATTTTGTAATCATTATTCAATAATGATATAGGTCTGTATGAGGTGCAAAGGTCTGATGGTTTATTATCTTTTAGAATTGGTGTTATGAGAGAATATTTCCATGAGGGTGGTATTTTTGCTTCTGACTGGACTTCTAGCAAAGTTTTATGAAAAAGGGAGATACTGCTGAAGGGAAGAGTTTGTAAATTTCCGTAATTATACCATCTATCCCTGGAGCTTTGTTAGATTTACTTTCTTTTATATTGTCAACAATTTCTTTGTAGGATATAGGTTTTTGTAGGTCTAGTTTTAAGTTTTCAGGAATTCTTTTTTTTACATTGATAAGGTTTGTATCTAAATCTTTTTTTGACATGTTCCATATAATGGAACTGAAATGCTTCAAGGATGTCTCATATATCTGATACTTTTTCCCCTTTCTTTTCATGATATATACTACTAATGTTATTTGCTTTAGATTGTATTTTAATTCTTGTAGATAAGTTATGTTAGATATCTGGGGGAGGTGGCTAATGAGGTTATTTTTCATTTTTCCAAAGCTAGACAAGTTTTGTGTGTTAGAATTTCATTATATTTTTATTTAATTCCTCTATTTCTTTTTTGACTTCTGGACAATTCAGATTTTTTTTAGATTTTGCTATCAAGAGTCTGGTTTGCAAGTCTAATGATTCAGATTCCCACTCTCTAACTTTACTTTTGTACCAGCTAAGGGTCTTACCAAATAAATATGCTTTTAATGAGTCCCAAACCATGACTCTACTGATTTCTGTTGTATTATTTATTTCAAGAAATAATTGTAGTTCTGACAACATCCAGGGTCTGAATTCTTTAATTTTCGTGATATATGATGGAATTCTAGTTGACAGGATTATAGGTTTAAACTCTATTTGGAGCTTCATTATCAGAGAGTCATGATCTGAGAAGGAGCATGGAACTATTGAGAAGTTGAGGATTTTTGTTTGTAAATCTTGAACTATGAATAATTTGTCTATTTTGGTTTGTGTTCCAAATCTATGGTCTTTATGGAAAAATAATAAGGATTTATCATATTTTACTTTAAAAGTGTTTATTAAATGAAATGAATCAATCCATTTTTTTAAGGATTTTGAAATAGATGCTATGTGAAAAGACTTCTTGGTGGTTTCCAAAGCTGCTAATGTACAATTAACGCCTCCTCCCAGTATAAGATTTCCTTTATAATTGTTGGAAATAAAATCTAGATGTTTTTTAACTGTTCCTGCTCCAATTCCTGGGAACCAATATAGATTAGCTAAGGTCCATATTCTGTTATTAAATTTAATTATAACAAATGCTAGTAGACCTTCTTTGTCTTCATATTTATAAATAACTTTTGGAGTGGTTATGTTTTTCTAACAGAGAATTGATACTCCTTTTGTCTTTGTTCTATAGGAGGACTGAGCTAAGACTATATAGTCCTTAGGGTTCCAAATAAAGCTATCATTAGTCTTAAAATGCATTTCCTGGAGAAATACTACTTGTACCTTATTTAGAGTTAAATATTTTAGTAAGTTTGATCTTTTACTTGCATTATTTAAGCCATTAGTATTTAATGATAAGAATGTTAGATCCATTTCAAGTTATTGTTGGAAGAAACTTTTTGCTTCTTTTTTTTTTATTTTAATTATAGTAGTTATACCATATTCTCTGATAACATTGGATGTTATTTTTATGCGTGTAAACTTGGGAGTGTAATTTATTGTTCGTTCTTCTTTAAATATAAGTAGGATAAAATTCTGGTCAGGCTTTAAAAAAGTACTTCTATAAAACATTAATTCTAAAGTATCAAATGCAAGTAAATATGAACTTCCCGTTAAACATGGAATGAAAGTCATTCCTAATCCAATAGATAAGGATAGATCTATAGGATTATCACTCATACCTTTAACCAACAATATTAACTGAGCTCCATATGTTAAATTATTATATGGAGAATTTGCTTAAAATAGATATGAAATTCTATATTATTCTATTATTGTTCTATAGTATTTTATATATCAGGATGGAATGTTAGTGTAAACAATTATTATGTTGACTTAGAAAATATCCACTATTTAGTTACCCTTAAGAGATCCCAAACATGTCAGATATGTCATTTTGAATAAATTAAATGCAACAGAGAAGCATACACTAAATAAGCCAACAGCAAATTAATTACTAAAATAATTTGACTAAAAGGACTCTACAGGAGACAACAAGTGATTACCAATGACATATGAATTTACTGTAGGTACACTGTCTTCCTTTACTTTCCCACTCTATAGCTCACCAACTTCAACTTAGACTTATGAAAAGACATGGCTTATCAATAGTATCCTGACTGAGTAGAGGCGCCCTACATTCTAGTGTGCAGTGCTTTTACATATTTATAGCTTTACAAAGCAGAGTCTAAGAATGAACTATGATCACCCTGACAATCCCCATCCTGCACAGGGCATCTCCTGCTTCCAGAATGGGTAATCACATCAGGTCTAGAATGAATATATGGTAATAAGACTTACCTTAGGTAAGTATTAATCAAATAGTATTTAGAGCATCTTAAAGAGTTCTTGGGGAAGTTAGAATACTCTTAAGCCTCTCATCCCTTGACCAAAAACAGATTTCCCTTCCCTTTCTTTCCCTTGTTTTAAATCAGTACTAATAAAAGAAATTCAGCAAACATAGGAACAGAAATAACATTCAGTAGTCCGTCTTGTACATGACTTACAATCCATTAAACAAGTCAGTGACTAACATTACTTTAGTAAACATTATAAAGACAAATTAGAAATAATTTCCTAGCTCTTTAAATTTTCTGATAAAGCAAAAAGTTAACAATAAGCTATTTTAACTAAAAGTATAAAGCATTTAAAATTGTCCTTGCATGTATACATTTCTACTTATATTGTAGTGTCAATAGCTGTCTTTGAATTCTGTACAATACTTCACTTTTTCAAATCATTCCTTTTTCAATTCAGGTTTTGTTTTGTCAAAACAGCAACAATATTTCAATGGCACAATTTATATTTAGACTGATGTTTCAAATAAATAACTTGTCAGTTGCAAATTGAGTTAGTTTAGAATGTATGGTTAGTGCAAATATAGCATGTTGCAAAAATATTGTGTATTTTTTCATGTGCTCTGCAAGTGACATATATAATGTAGCATATATAGAGCAGATAGCTTATGGATTCAGGTGGTTAAAGTAAATTATGCTTATTAATCAGGCAGTTTCATTTAAATTCACAAGTAATTTGAGAACATTTCAGTTGAGTTTCCAGGAATGTGCAGTCGAATATGAGTAACTGAGTCCACTTTTCCTCATAAACATATGTCACAACTCATTAAACTAAGTAGAGTCTAACATCTGTCTAATAATCATTATAAAGACAAAGAATAGTAATTTCCTAGCTCTTCAAACATTTTGATATCGCAAAATGTTGACAGTAAGCTATTTTAACTGGAAGACTAAAACATTTCAATACTTCCTTGTGAATATACATTTTTACCTTTACTGTAATGTCAGGAACTGTCTTTGAAATCTATGCATTATTTCACTTTTTTCAAGTCATTCATTTTACAGTTCACATTATATTTTGCCAAAATGCCAATAGCATTTCAAGGGCAGATTTAATATTTAAACTGATATTTTAAATGAATAGCTATCAGTTGCCAAGTGAGTTTCTACAGAGTGTGAAGTAACTGCAAAAATAACATGTTGCAAAAAAGTAATATATATCTTTTCATGTGCTCTAGAGACTGTCAGTTTCAAGTAACATATAAAATGTAACTTTTACAGTGCAGTCAGCTTGTAGAATCAGCATATTAAAATGAGTAATACTGTTTAATCAAGCAGCTACATTTCAGTGCATATGTAGTTTGGGAACATTTCATTTGTGTTTCCAGGAATATGTAATCCTAGGAGGATAAATCATAAAATATATACACATAGTCCTATTATGTATTTATTTTACCTTGTTTAGGTTGTTTTCATTTTAATAACTAAACAACATTACTTTTTCTTATTATTTGTTATCTGTGAGGCTAAATGTACTTTGCAGATTCACAGTGTCCTTAGAAACTCCAGCAATTGTTTACTGTTGCTATGGCAATGCAAATGGAATGTGAAGAAAGCTTCACTTCTCTTAACCAACAGTACATTTTTCCCTCCTTTTTTATGTATTTGTTAATACTAAAAGGAAATAATTCAAAGGACATATGTATATGAATGGAACATTTCAGAGTTAATCACGAACATGGCCCCAATCCCAATAAGCATAACAGTGACTATCATTAATCTAATAAATATTGTAATAATTAAGTTCACTATTCCAATTAGTCTACCTTAAAACTAGATTATTTTAGACTATTATTTATCTATGTATAGATAGTAAGTTATTAAATGTATACAGACTATATTAGTATAGTAAATAGGAGAGAATTTAGAAAGGGAGACAAGATGCAGTTAAAATAAATAATGAGGCGAGAGAGAAAGAAAAGAGAAAATTAAGAGAAAATACACCTATACTATGTATGTTGATTTACAGTATAAATATTTTATGTGCTATATAACCCTCCTTCTGTGAAAGAAAAGTACCCTGTCTTACATACTTGAGGTAATGTGAAAACTCTCATGCGTCATCTATTTTCAAAAAATATAGATAACGATTCCAGTAGTTACCTTTGTTTTAAAATTCCAAGCAGAAAAATTGGTCCTTTAAAGTAATGTTAAAACAATTCATGTCATAGTAGATGCTTTGAGAGATTTGGCTGTAACAGTATCAGTCTTTTGCTTCTTCTTTTTGATATCTGTCTAGACATTTGCTTATGTTGTTCTCTTGAGAGAAGATGACATCCAATCCATATCTTCTGGTAAAGTAATCACATTATTAGTTTTAATAAATGAAGAGGCTTCCTCTAAGTCAATAAAAGTCCTCATCTCATTGGCATACAGTATTCATATCTTAGCTGGATATGCAAGTTGTGCCTTAATGTTATTGTGTTTCAGAAACTTTATCATTGGCCACAGTTTTTTTCCTTTGTTCCATTATTCTAGATGAATAGTCGTTATCAAATCTTATCAGGCTCTGTTTATATTTTAGATGTGTCTTCCTCCAAGCAGATCTTAAAATCAGTTCCTTGTCCAAGTATGAAAGAAATTTGATCATTATTGACCTAGGAGGAGAGTCTGAGTTAGTGGCAGGTTTCCAAAGAGCTCTGTGTGCCCTTTCAATGCAAAAGGAAAGTTCTTCTTTTAAATTTAAAAAGTCAGGGATCCAGCTTGATAAAAAGGAAATAATACCCTCACCTTCTATGTTTTCAGGTAATCTGAAAATCCTGATATTATTTCTCCTCTCCCTATTTTCCAAGTCATCTACTTTATTAACCAACCAAGTGTCTTGTTTAAGAAGCAGTTCTTTCTGTGTTTCCTCTTCCTTAAGTCTGCTTTCTAAGTCATTTAGAGAAACCTCTGTTCCTGTTATCCTTGTCTGGTGTTGTAGCATTTCCTTGAGGATGTCAGCCTGTTTTTGACTGCTTGTTTTAAGATTTTCCAGGTTCTCTTTAAAATCATCCATCTTCAAAGACAACTCCTGCAGGGTAGATGCCATCTGTTGTAGTTCCTTCTTTAAGGCAGCATCCTGGTGAGAATTCTTTGAGTTGCTCATTTTCACAAGTGAATGTATCTCCAAGCTTTTTTCACGAAATTATTTATAAAACTTCACCAAAGTTTCTAATTATGTAAATTAGACCTTTATCTATAAGATTTTAAACACTGAAGAAAAAAAAAAAGAATATTTTTTTCTGTCTTATTTAACTAGTTATATGGAGCTCTAAAATACTGCTGCTTTCAGTTAGCCATTCAGACTCCACCCCTAATGTCCTTATTTGTCAGGATTCATCAGGCTGTAAAACATACAGTGCATTCTGTTTTTTTCTCCTTAGGAGGAACTATAAACCCATACTTATTTACGAGGAAATGGTTAATTCACACATAATTTTAGCAATAATTCAGTAATGTCTTTCTGTTTCCATTACTAGCTGAAACTAACAGCAATCCCAGGTAGCCTACAATAGGTGGGTAGCTACAAATCTGAGATGGGATGCGAAAGTACTGTAGAATCCCAAGCCACTCATTTCTCTGGAATGCATAGCCAGGGAGTAAAACAAAGTTGTACCTGTTTTCTAAGTGTCAACCTTAAAAAATATCATCAGTGGGAAATACATGGTTAGCAGCCACTTATACTGATACAGCTCTGCAAGCAGATGTTTTAATGCCTAGAGATACCCATTTACTGCGTGTTTATAACAAAAAGTAATGTACTCTGCCAGCCAAATGTATCAAGAGTTTGCTAAAATCAAGCATCGCAGGCATGTCATCAACTGATCATTAATGCTAAACACTGATCTCACTCTGTTTTTTACACAGTAAAATGGAGCTTTTTCAACAAGTAAATAATAAAATAAATGCTTGCCGTAAAAGAATCAACATGTAACACGTTAGTATGGTTCAAGTGGAATTCAGAAGTAACAGGAGAAAATCTGTATGAATTCTAATAGTGGTCGTGTCTCTGTGAAAAGGGAGTTGAATAATTTTTCACTGAACTGACTTGTAAAGCACTGAAATGATTCAGATATTAAGGATGCAAAATATAACTAATTTCAGTTAAAACATTATAAAGGTGTCATGCCAAGGTTCAAAGGCAAAGGACATGAACAAGAAACTATACTCATTCACATTCCAAGTTGAAAAATAGCTCCTTCCTAGGATGACTTCAGAAGTAAGAGTTTTTGAAAAAAAAATGTTATCTGTTATTGTACCCCCTAACACACACTTACACACACACACACACGCACACACGCACACGCACACACACACACACACACACACACACACACACACACACACACACACACACACGTTTGTATGTAACATAGCACCCCGTTTCTGGCCTAAGTAAGAACCTCTTGAGAAATACATCCAAATAAGGATGAAGAACTCCTTCAGTTTTGAACACAAGAGAGTTCAAAAGCAAGGGAAACTGACATTATAAAGGTACTAAATTCAGTAACACAGTGCTCACAGGAAAGCATCTACATACATACAAACATATCCCCAAAAAGTAAATGCTATCAGATGTCTGCCATCATTATATTATAACATATATATATAATTTATAATTTTTAAATATATATAATATATTAAAATATATATATATATATATATATATATATATATATATATATATATATATATATATATATAATTTTAAAATATATATTTCTCCATTTACACATAGGACAAAAGCACATAACTTTTTTATAATAAAATAAAAGATGAAATCTGACAGCATTTTCTTGTTATAAACCAGCAACACAGCCATGAATGAGAATTTCATACCACTTAAGATTAAAAGGTGAGTAAGACTTAAAGATACATGAAGAATGAATATAAAAGAAACTGCAGCATGCACTGCAGCTTGGGAATCATACACAGTCACATCACCAAAGCCTAAACAACCTCATGAAAGCTGTATCTGCATGTATTTGAGGCAAAGAACTGAAGAGAAAGACAGAGTACACAACTATAAATGACATCATTACAGAATTAATTGGGGAAAATATGACGTTAACTTAATCTGATTAAGTTCAGGACAGCATCTGTTACACCAACACACACTCCCCCATTAAACTCAATACAATATCCATGGGTGACTAACTACCCCTACATTAATTAAGATTCATATACTACCTCAAACATGCAGGCCCAGGAACAGTTTGTCTGCACTCCCACCAGGACTGCAAGTATCCTTGACCTGGCCCTTACAAACATGTGGGAATAATACATTCCCCCTTGTGAAATGTCCTCATTGGTCAGATAAGACTATAAAGCTGCCTCCTTTGAAATAAATAATAAACTTGGGACTTCAGTTAACCCCACAACATTTAAAAAGATATTCCAGTGCTAACTACCTCTTACTAAGTGACAGTCTATCAAACTTCAAAGCCCCCCAATCCTGAGAACACAGCTGCCTGTGTGAAATTGTTCACAGAAACCCTGTACAATCAATTAAATATCTGCATAGAGACAGTAGTGACTACACAAAGTAAACACAGGACTTCCTCCACAAACAAGTCATCCTGGGGGAATCACAGTATAAACAGGCTGTATTACAAAAGAATAAAAACATGTCCAAAAACAGGAAGGGCATTACCCAGCAAGGTAAAAACTCCTTCATCAAGCAAAACAAGCAACTCAGAGTGCTAATCAAATCCACCAAGGCCAAATTTGATTTAAATATAGTCTCCCAAGCTAAGAACAACCATAATGATTTCTTCAGTTATGCTCGCAACTTTAAGGGTAATGCCCAACAATGTACCAAATTAATGATGAATGGAACCACCTATATCAAGCCAGAGGATATACCAAATCTGCTGGCTGATAAATTTAGCTCCAGTTTTACTCTCCCATCACCCCCAGTCATCCCACCCCAGGAAATACCCTCTACCATTTCCCCACCAATTATCACTAGGGAATAGTTCCTCACTGCACTCTCTGAGGCCAAGAACATTGCTTCAACAGGCCTGATAACATTCCTGGATGCTTCCTAAATAGCATGAAACATGACCTGTCAGGCCTGCTAGAATCTGTAAATTTAACCATAGCCTCCAGACAGGATTCATGCAAAACAAATGGATAACTGAACCTATAAGCACTTGACCCTAAGCAGTTCTCTTTTGTCATTGTCAGGTCATGCCTACTTAACCTAGAGGACTTCTTCAAGAAGGTTACTGAAGATATAGACAATGGCAAAAAAGTACACATTGCCTATCTCGACCTGGCATTCGACACAAGATGTCACTTGAGCACTGCAGGTAAACTTAGAAAATAAGGCATAAGCTTATATGTCATCTGATGGATGCCAGCTGTCTCACTGATAGGACACAAGATGTTAGAATAGGGGAATCCATCTCCACAAAGAGGCCAGTCACTAGCAGGGTCTCACAGGGATTGGTGCTGGGATACCTACTTTTTGGCATCTTCTTCTCTGAAGTCAAGGCAAATGTCAAGAGCCACTGGCTGAACATTTACAGATGACTGCAAACTAGACCAGGTCACTGAATTCCCTAACGACACAGTGGCCCTTCAAGAAGGTCTGACACAGACAAACAACTGGTGCTAGAGCCACAGACTAAAACTCACTGTGAAAAAATACATAACAGTACCCTTTGGAAAGATAGCCATCCCTCGAAATTATCACATTGACATTATAGCCCTAAATGTAGACCTAGTGGTCAGGGATCTGGGAATGTATGTAGACAGTAACCTGACCATTGAGAAAAACACACGACCAGCCAGTGATTCACCAGTATCTTGCTTTCCTTTATTTCAACGATCTGGTACCTCGGCAATTCGCCTTCAAGGATCACAATTAATTCAATACAGTCATCACATTTATATACATTCTCATTTTAACAATTAACAATTTAATCTCCTAATTGATTAATTAGACAATGAAAAAACTTTTAAAGTGACCATAAGCTGATCATAAATTTCTTTGATATAAATGTAAAGTAACCTGACCATTGACCACCATGTGTCTACTATGGTTTGAAAATCATTCTACACTGCACACTTATAAGTAAGGACATGGCATCTACATCCAAGGTGGACAATGCTCCCCTGTACTCAGCTCTCATAAAACCAGTTATTAGGTACACCTTTTGCTTTGGCTTGTACCTGACTAGGTACTTGAAACAGGTAGACAGACCACAGAGGTTCCTCACAAAAAGAATACAGGAAGTAAACAACATGCCCTATGTGGACCACCTCAAAGATCTATCTCTGTACTTGGTCTTCTACAGCATGCTGAGCAGTGACCTCCTACAAGGCATTGCCTAATCTCACACTGATAGATTTGTTCCACATTCTCAAAACAAATAGCACCAGAAATACCCATTCTAGGGACCTAAACCTAGTCTGCTTCATAAGCAGGACATGTTGGAGGGACAGGTATGGTTCTGAAAGATTACTCCTTCTCTGAATCAAGCTTACCATCCATGTGAAGTAAAGCACATCCCTAATCTCATTCAAATGTAACTTGAAGAAATGGATGTGAAATTGCAAATTTAGCCCAAGTATGGCACCTAATGGACCAGTGCAGTCTGTGAATGCTTGATCTGTACAAGCCTATATCATACCCATAAAATTCCTTGGGGTATTAACACATATCAATATTTTTTTGGTAAATTTGGGGTAAGCTTGGCTAGGCTTAAAATGGCTCTTGGGCGGATAGCCTAGTAGCCACAGATGAATCTGTAAGATACAATCAAAACATAACCACATTATCAACAAGCTTACATTTCCGAAGGTATGAAAGGCAGATCCTTGGAGTAAGTTCAGGTGCAGAAATCTTTCAATATGTTATACAGTATGTAATACAAGGAAAATGAAATTAAAGGAAATACTGAGAAGACAATAAGTGCATATGAAAATCAGGTGAAGAACATGACAGTATGTTGAGTGAAGCACCTGAGAAATTAACTCATGAACTCATTCAAGCCTGCAATGCCTTTTTGTATAACACTAGTTAACACCCAACTAATAACAGGAATATTAGAAAGGGTAATGAGTCATTAACAAAATAACACAAAGACTGATAATCTTGGATGACATACAGTGGGGATATAAATCACAGTTTGCCTCCTATTGTTCATATTTTTGTATTTTTAGAACTGAGAGACCTACACTACAGATTCCCCACTATGCCCCAGGATTCCCACTCCTCTTTTCTTGATGTACTGGAAAATATTAGGGTTCAACCAAACACGCTAATAATGGGCAACCTCAACTACCCCACCATTAACTAGGAAAACTACTCGTGTACCAACTCCTTAGCTCAACGCTTTCTAGAATTCATAAACTCCAATGCCCTAGATCAACTTATCCACACCCGCACCAGGGGCAACAATATCCTAGACCTAGTCATTACCAACTTGAGTGACCGGTGTTCCACACCTGAAGTCAACTCCTCGTTGGTCCGATCCGACCATAAGCTTATCACCCTTGATATCCACATCCCGCCCTCACCCCCCATTAAGGAAACCACAGTAAAAAATTTCTCCAAAGCCAACTTCATGCTTCTTAAGACAGAAGTGGTGAACTTCATGACACCCATGTAGATGGAAAATACAGTTACAACTGCTGAATCCTGCACAAATGCACTCTATAAGCACTTACATGAGTGCATGGATCATGCTATCCCAAACAGAACCAAGATGCTATCCTCCAAAAAAAGGAAGCCAATCTGGTGGTCCCCTGCCATTAACAAACTGTACAACAGAAGGAAGAAACTGTTGCAAAAGAGAGTAAAATCCCATGAGTGGAGGAGCTCCCTGGTCAGCCTCAGTAAGAAGCTGAGATCCCTTATAAGATCCTCCAAAGCTAGCTACGAAAACAAAATTGCCACTAAATCCAAGGACAACCACAAAGCATTCTATAGCTATGTCAAGAATCTAGATGGCAACACCCAGATCTGCTCTGAGTTACAACACAAAGGCACGAAAATTACAGAACCAACTGATATTGCCAACATCCTGGCAGATCGGTTCAGTGCTAACTTTACCTCCCTCTCACCCCCTAAAGGGCCCATATCTATACAGGAAGAATGCAGAGTCCCTGTAATCACAACTACACAGCTAAAAGCTGCACTCTCTAAAGTCAAAAACACAGCATCCATGGGACTGGACAACATCCCAGGCTGCATTTTACATGAACTTCAGAACGAACTGGCTCCCCACTTAAGCACCATGTTTAATAATAGCCTTGCATCAGGCTTTGTGCCCACTGAATGGTGCACAGCAACAGTTATCCCACTCCACAAAGGGGGAGCCACCACTGATCCTGGGAACTATCGACCTATTAGCCTGATGAGCCTGGTCTGCAAGGCCATGGAAAGTATCATCATGGAACTCATAAACAAAGACATTTGTAACCTCCAAACTCTGGAGCCCACCCAGTTCGGGTTTGTGAAAGGCAGATCATGCCTCCTGAACCTGACTGACTTTTTTCAGGCAGTCACCAAAGCTGTGGATGAGGGTAATGTGGTTCACGCAGCCTATCTTGACCTCGCCAGGACTTTTGACACCATCCCCCATTCTGGAATTATAGCTAAACTCACTAAACTAGGTATAAATCCCTACATTACAAGATGGGTTGCCAACTGGCTCACTGACAGAACCCACACTGTAAAAGTTGCAGACTCCAAATCTGATCTCAAAGCAGTGACAAGTGAAGTACCACAGGGTGCCGTCCTGGGACCTCTCCTGTTTGGTATCTACTTCTCTGAAGTACAGGCTAGCACAGAAGGCCTCTGACTAATGAAGTTCACAGATGACTGCAAACTAAGAGCCATAGTCAAGTCCCCAAATGATGTGGACATCCTACAGAAGGGCCTCACTGAGACAGATGCCTGGTGTCAGAGCCGTGGCCTCAAGCTCAATGTCAAAAAGTGCAGTGTCATCCCCTTTGGTAAAAACTCTGTACCCATGAACTACAATATAGGCAGCAATCTACTTAACACCGAATACGTGATAAGAGACCTTGGGGCCCAGGTGGACAGTAGTCTCTACTTTGATAGTCACATCGCCACAGTGGTCAGGAAGTCCTTCTATGTGGCACACCTCAACATAAAAGGGTTCTCATCCAGAAAAAAAAAGAGGTCATTGTTCCCCTCTACTCGTCACTCATTAGACCCATTATAGAGTACAACGCCCCTTTTGGAATGTACCTCACAAGACATCTGCAGCAGCTGGAAAGGCCACACAAAGAGGATTACTGGCCTCAAACAAATGCCCTACACTGACCGCCTCAAAAAACTCCAGCTTTACTCCTTAGCATATTGCCTACTCCGAGGTGATCTCTGCCTAACATATAAAGCTATGTCAAACCCAGAGCTGTTGGACATGCTACACCTAAAGAAATCCCAATCCCTCTGAGCTACACGCTCTAGGGACCTAAACCTTGTCACCACAATAAACAGGACATGCTGGAGGGATAGATTCCTGTCCCAGAGACATCCTATACTCTGGAACAAGCTACCCATCCATGTCAAGCACAGTTCTTCATTAGCACTCTTCAAGAAAAATCTTGATGAGTGGATGAGAAATAGGAAATACACCCCGAGGATCACTTCTGTGTCTCTGCTCGACAGTGGCACAGGAAAATAACTTTCTTGGGTGGCGTAAGCCATGGAACCTTGCTGGCTAGGCTTATGTAGACCCTTTGGCCAATAGCCTAGTACCTACCTATGAACCTATGAACATGTTTGAGGGGTATGATATGAAACACCATGGTGGAATACAGGAAAATTCATTGCCAATGTCCATTTATATCACACTGTACTGGATATATTGTTAATTGTTTGCCAGTAATTATGAAAAATAAGCAATATTTCCATTTTCCAACTTCAAAAACCAAGTGACTTACAAACTATTGCTATTTGTAGTGTAAGTTGTACATCTTGAAAGACTCGGTGTTACTTACATTGCAAAATATACAGTTAAGCATATGTTTCCATATTTCTGCAAGTATCTCAATAAGCATACACTCAGAAAGGAATTTCCTTGCTGTCATTTGAAAGCTTATGTCTGATTAACAAAAGTGTTTTTTTTTTTTTGGAGGTGGGGGTAAATTAAGGTTTACATATTAGTCCCAAAAGTGTTTTTTCACTTGTAGAAACCAACAAAGCAGCGTTGAGCAAAGAGCCACCACAGATCCAAAATTTCTAGAGTCCAAAAACAGAGGAGGCTCACCACGACCACTTAAAATAAAAATTGTTTAATACTGCAGCAAAGTAAGCACTTTCATGTTACAGGAACGCTTCATCAGACTTGAATAACTGCCACATAAAATCAGGTGATTTAAACACTATTTTAAAATCACATCTACCAATCAAAACCATGATTTAATTAATATAATAAATTACTAAATAACAATCTATAGTGAAACATATTTATACATACATTATATGATTTTATTTAAAATATCTAAAGCATATAAGCCTAAGAGTACAATTAAGAATATGTATATATTGGGACAATTTCATGTGTGTATATATATATATATATATATATATATATATATATATATATATATATATATAAAATGTATATTTAATGGGTATAGGGGCGGGCTGCCAAAAAAGGCTTGAGAGTGACCCGCTCATTCAAGCCATGCCCTTTTTCTAAATTCTGAAATAGCATTTGTTGTTTAGTATCAAACACCTCTTCATTTGTGGTGAGGCGAGAAACTCTTAAACTCTGACCTGTAATAATGTTGGAAAAGACATGTTTGGGATTCATGCTGGTACGATGTAAGATATTATTTCTCCAGCATGGTTTCCTATAGATCTCCAAATGTAAATCACATCCACTCTTTAGAATCTAGAGGATATAACACATTGGAAATGGAAAAAGTTTTATCTGTCAGTGCTTCAAATAGACATAATAAAGGGAAACCCTATTTATATAGACAAAAGGGAAATTAACAAGGTACAGCCAATGATAATAATAGGGAGACGCAAAGGTTTAAGAGATTAACCATTCCTTATTCGAATCTGAATCCAAAAATAAGTGAAATAATCAGTAAGAACTGGAATATTTTAACAATAGATGATAGCATAACAGAGATAGTGGGTGATAGACTGAGTTTCACATACAGGAACACTAAGTCACTTAAGAGGTTATTGTGTTATGAAAGTGAGAGTAAGAAGCCTGTTAGATCCATAAGAGAAGGAACTTTTCCATGTAGAGGTTGCAAACAATGCGCCTTTATGTCTGGTAATAACACCTTTATACACCCTGACACGGAAAAGACCTACTATATGAATTTTTATGCAGACTGTAAATCGAGAGATATTATATATATTGCTGTATGTCAAAAGTGTTCATGTTTTTATGTGGGCAAAGCCAATA
The DNA here is from genome assembly GCF_019279795.1 of Protopterus annectens. NCBI lineage: Eukaryota > Metazoa > Chordata > Ceratodontiformes > Protopteridae > Protopterus > Protopterus annectens. The sequence continues at coordinate 1,979,225,747 of NC_056739.1, forward strand.
GAAGTCTGCAAGAACGTGTCAGAGAACATTTGTATGCGATCTTCTTCTTCTTCTTTCAGCTTTTCCCGGTTAGGGGTCACCACAGCAGATCACATGTCTGCTCATGACTGGCAGTGGAGTTTTACAGTGTCGAGTTGCCAGCCCAGCACCCAACCTTCCACAGAAGGCACACACACACTCACACCTAGGGACAATTTAGAGTGTCCAATCCACCTACAGCATGTCTTTGGGATGTGGGAGGAAACCGGAACACCCGGAGAAAACCCATGCGACCACAGGGAGGACATGCAGACTCCGCACAGAAGGCACCCCAGCCGAGGATCGAACCAGAGAACCTCTTGCTGTGAGGCGACAATGCTAACCACTGCACCACCATGGCCTCCCAGAACATTTGTATGCGATAAATAAAGAAAATTAATCAAATGCTCTAGCTTGTCACATACTACATAAAGGCACATCTCATAAATTCAGTTTTACAGTGTTAGAATTGGTAAGGAAATCTAATAGGCTAGGTGATATTAGAAACTATACTGAAGAGAGGGAAAATAAATGGATTTTAAGGCTACAGGGCTATAGAGGGCATGGCTTGAATGAGCGGGTCACTCTCAAGCCTTTTTTGGCAGCCCGCCCCATACCCATTAAATATACATAACATATATATATATATATATATATATATATATATATATATATATATACATGAAATTGTCCCAATATATACATATTCTTAATTGTACTCTTAGGCTTATATGCTTTAGATATTTTAAATAAAATCATATAATGTATGTATAAATATGTTTCACTATAGATTGTTATTTAGTAATTTATTATATTAATTAAATCATGGTTTTGATTGGTAGATGTGATTTTAAAATAGTATTTAAATCACCTGATTTTATGTGGCAGTTATTCAAGTCTGATGAAGCGTTCCTGTAACGTGAAAGCGCTTACTTTGCTGCAGTATTAAACAATTTTTATTTTAAGTGGTCGTGGTGAGCCTCCTCTGTTTTTGGACTCTAGGTCTTTTCACTTGCATACATCATCAGGACACTATTTTTGGACTTATTGCTCACACAGAGAGCTTCCTAGATTTTGTGGCACATCCTCAGGGTAGAAGTTCTTTAAATATAAGAATAATGGAGTCAGTGTTTCCAAGGACTGGAACACTTAATGCTTTAGAGATTTCACCTGTGTGGATGTTTTCCTCTAAATTTGTTTTTATTTTCTTATTTTGATGCTGTGCCTTATCACATAGCACCCAGAAACAGGTGATCCCATTTTATCAGATGCCGTAACAAGACAGGCAACAATAAATAAAGTCTGATGTCGATGAGGTTTCTCGAAAATTCCAACACAAGCTTTTGGCAGATGCTTTCCTTACAATTCTGGTGCAACCTAGCTACTAGTGCAAGATTCATATACTTGGTGTATACTGCACAGGCCTAGAGCAGCTACAAGAATGTGGACAATCTGGTCATGATTCACACAGCAAGGTTTTCCATCTCCTACTAGGTAATATGGCACTGCTCTCCACAGATAGTACTGGTACTTGGTAAAACTTTCCAGTGTGGAACATAGCACAAATACGGTTTGACGTGTGATTCAGAGTGCAACACAACAAACCAAACTCAGAAATTTAGGTCTGTTATAATACCTACTCAAAACAGTACCCAGTCATTGAAGAATACATTTACAGCACTGCCATGAAGCTCCTGTAACCATTTGATTCTTTTGGGATGCCTTCCTTAAAAATTCTGTATGTCCATCCTATACCTAATCCAACATTGTAATGGTATTTCATTCTGTGATTTGGAGAACCACTGAATAACCCAAAGGTAGAGGTGTGCGAGTGTGTGTGTGTGTGTGTGTGTGTGTGTGTGTGTGTGTGTGTGCGTGTGTGCGTGTGTGCGTGTGTGCGTGTGTGTGTGTGGGTGTGTGCGTGTGGGTGTGTGCTGTTGTGCATGCATGTACATTATAAGAGTAACTTGCATTCTGTTCCAGATCTTATTCTTTTAGCTCCTTTGCATTTTAGACTAGGTACCATTTACACTGTGAACCTAGACTGGATAAAGTGTATATCAAGGAAAGAATGTTAGAAATACAACTCACAGAATATCACTGGCATATATTAAGCTGCAATGATAACATAAAAAAAAAAAAAGTGTAATAAATGACAACATATTTATGCACACAGATAACATGTATGCATGTGCAAACATCCACATCAGAATTTAGTATGGCTTTCTAATGCTGCTGTATTCCCATCCTTAAACGAACCCTGCTTGCATATCCACCTGCCAATTAGGAATCAACACATAACCTGGTACTGATGTCAGCTTTTGCGAACCAAGACTTAAGTGACAAAATGTAATGGCATACATGACTGTAGAATAAGCCACGTAAGTAAGCCTCCATTTATAAACAACATACTGTACTATGAGGTAGCAGATAGTGCCCCATTAAGGATGGCGTAACAGAGAAGATGCACATTTTAGAGGCGAATCTGCAAACAATCTATGTATGGCCTCACAGGTGAGGATCTCTTTCTTGTTTGGGTAGTTTACAACAGACAAGTTGCTTCAGTAGGTATGGCTATTGGCTTTGAAGACGGTATGGAGTCCTATGCCAGGTGTACTATCACCAAGCACCAAAAGAAGACACTGCTCAGCCATTCTTGGTGCTATGGTCCTGGTTACTGCAACCAATTGACCCACCATGCACAATAGAGAAATCATTGTGTTTCCTTACATGAATACCTCTCCTGAAAGTAAACAGACCCTAATGCCTCTCAAGAGTCCCAGACTTTGTGCATGATAGTTATTTCTGAACCTTGTTGATTGTCATCAGTGGCATTTGTATTCTGCAACCATTTAGTACTTAGAAAATATGGATCAGCATTAGGCAAATCTCAACAGGGCAGGCATTGATTACAAAGGTGATTACTGTCTGTTTTTGTTATAAAAACACTATGACCTCCAATAGTAGCTATTTAAAAGTTTACCTACTGATAAACCTGGTTCAAAAACATATGAGCTAGACCATATATCATCAGCCATTTTAAACTTTTCCATACTCTCTGCACCTCTAATTTCCTGGGGAAGATTATTCCAAGCTCTGTCTGCTCTTAAATGGAAAAAAAAATCATACAATTTGTATTAGCTTTAGGCAAAACCATCAAAAAACAGCAGTTTCTAGTATTAGCATAATAATAAAAAAAATAATATCCAGTGTAGCAGAAAGTATTTAATTGACTCTGCACTTATACATAAGTATATGGTCTCCATGGATTAACTTATGCCCCACAAAAAAAAGAGACAAACATTTCAGTCTTTCTTTATAGGAAAAATAATGCATCCCAGTAATCATTCTGGTGATGACTTTTTAAGAGGCTCAAGTCTTTACGTTTTAGGTGAATCAGCCTTCATAATTAGGTGAAATATGGCAACATGTACCTTAACGTCAATAAATTTTCATAAATCAATAATATACTGAAAAAACTTTCATACACTTTAACTTGAATAAAATTTCCATGAATCACTAATATACTGAAAACCCTGTTCTGGAACCTTCACCCTTGCCACTGCTCAGTTCTAACTTTTAGTAACAAAATCAAAGAAAAAACGACTTCGCTAAATTTTTAAGTAAAAACAATTGAGAAATCATAAGCCACAGCCTTTTCACTGTAAAGTGAGAGGCTGCATTAAGTAAGTGTAACAGTGAGAAACAAGCCTCAGGCTCTAGCCACTAGACTAAGAACCACTTATGCAGTTCTGTGAACATAATATGTACTGACCATAACATTAAATGTACAACAGTCTAGCAAAACAGCGAAATTCTGAACATATAGCTACTACTTATATTTTTAAGCAAGTGCTAACTTCTCATACTCCTATACTAATTTTTCATGAAAATAGCTGTGTGACTAAGGTATTTTCCATTAAGAAAGAAATATAACTGCCACTAAAACAGTTCTGAATAATCTGCCCATTCTTTGATACTCACTTTTCATAATTCAGGGTCATGGAGAAGCCAAAACCTATCCCAGCAAGCAAAGCACAGAAACTATCTTGCATGGGATGCTGATCTACTTCAGATCTGACACATATAAACAGAAATATGCACACCCTCTTAGACTGCATGCATACGTGCAGGCAATCTGCAGGATTGCCAGTTCTCCTGATGCATGTTCTTGGGATGTGGGAGGAAACCAGAACACCTGGCAGAAACCAATGCTGACACACACTGGAGACATGCAGGCTCCACACAGAGGGCACCTTTTCCGTCAACCCAACCAGAGAGCCAAAAGCTGTGAGTCACATTCAAAATAAGTGTCACATATTTGGAGGATCACATAAACAAGTAGTAGCAGCTGGAGGATGAAGTGCCTCTGAAAATATAATCCAAGCAATATAAGAACAAAATCCAGAGGTAACACCATGACTGAAGCAGCAAAAACTTTAATGAAAAAGAAGTTAGCGCTTTCGCATTCACCCACTGAATGCTTCTTCAGACAATAAAAAACAAATTAATCCATCTTTCTTAAATACAACAGAAAACCAATGACATGCTTGTACTAATTAACTCAATAAAACATTTAAAGCAACATCCACAGTACAAAACATTCTCATACCGATGGTATAACTCTTTAAAATAGATATATAACAAACCCTACATAGGTTAAAACCAAAATATCTATTTTAAAGAGTTACACCATGTTACGTGTTAAATAAATAAATAATAGACAGTTGCGACTATTATTTTTACATTTTTGAGTCAGTACTAGGGATTGGTATACCGAGTGCATCTGTCCAAGGTGTATCTACCAGTTTATTAAATAGCTGATGGCAGGGCATCTGACAGGGATTACAAGGGATGTTGTGGGCAGTTCTAATGTAAGAAAAAGCAAGTAGATTAGATAGCAGCAGACAGCTAAGGGACTAAAGTGCCACACTATGAGGTATTCAGTTAAAGTGATTACTTACAAACTTTACAGTTTTACTCTTGTTACAGAATATTGCTGCAAAGTGGCAACATAATACATACAGTACCAGTTCAGTGGTCTTTTGACTCAATTATTGTTTCAGAGTGTTGTCAAAATGACCAACACCATAATGAGTTCTATACAGGGCCTTGTGTCACAGACTGAGGTAGACATCATAACTCAGTGCTAGCTGTGTAGAAGATTTTTTTGGTTCAGAGTGCTCTCACAAATTGATTAGCTTCATAATGCTGTAATAGTTCTGGATAGGGCTCTGATGTTAGAGTGCTGTCAAAAATGACTTAGCCATCATAATGCAGAACAAGTTTTTTGTTGTTACAGAGTGCTGTCACAAACTAACTTAGACAACATAATGCAGTAATAACGCCACGCCAGGGCTTTGTTATTACAGAGTGTTGTCATATATTTAATCTATATCATGACACATTACTATATCTGTACAGGGTTTTGTTATTACAGAGTCCATCCATCCATCCATCCATTTATCCATCCATCCATAACCCCTTTTTCCCCATTTTTGCACATGGGGTCAGGGTGTCACTTCAACTGTGACAATCATCTAGAGCCAATGTTTACGCCACCGGGTAGCTAGGCCTGCCACGGTAGTTCTTCCACACCACACACTCACACACTCATTCACATGGACAATTTAGAATGTCTAATCCACCTACTGCATGTCTTTGGAATGTGGGAGGAAACCAGCCCACCTGGAAGAAACCCATGCAAACACAGGTAGGACATCCAGACTCCACACAGAAGTTACCCTAGTCAAGGATCAAACCAGAGAAACTCTTGCTGTGATGTGACAACACTATCTGCTGAGCCACTATGCCTCTCAAATTAATTAGACAACATAATACTTTACTAGCTCCTCATTGGGCTTTGCTGCTCTTTCACAGTGTTGTCACAAAGCAACTGACTTCATAATGTTATACTGATTCCACTGAGGCTATAGTGTTACAGAGTACCCTGTGCAGAACTAGGTACACATCACTGCAAACTGGGTAACACTGTCAAATTCCCTGATACCCATTCATTATAACCAGATCTAGCCATTTTAAACACGTGATGTAGAGAAAAAGAGTTAAAACTGTATGCAAAGAAAAGTATAGTGTTGTCACATTTGGTAAGCAATCCACTATGAGCTATTCTAAATGAGTACAACTGCAAATACCTCACTACAACATGATAATGCAGTCAGGGATCTTGGAACCTGAGTGGATATTACTTTCTCTTTTGACTAACACATAGCAGCAGTAGTCAGAAAGCCTTTCTATTTAACACAGCAAGTATTCAAAGGTGAAAAGATATATACACTAATTATGTTAACATGCTGCAAGCATGTGTCATTCTGTTTTGCACTTCTGAACATGATTTAGATTCATAGGTTCTTAGCAGGTTACTAGGCTAATGGCCCTACGGCCTATAAAAGCCTAGCCATGTAATACCCATGTTCCCTAATTGACCATTGTTAGATGGTTTGATTGTTATAGGTCCATAGGAGATTATTAGGCTAATGTCCCTAGGGCCTTTAAATAATAATCATGTTCAAAATGTACACTTGCTCCCTATTTCAAACCCAGGACCATCGCACCTGCAGACCAGTGCATCAACCCGCCAAACCACACAGCTATTTAAAAGGGGTTTGACTGTAGTGATGAAATCAGCAAGAAAAGGGGAGTAGTACTGATGGAACTGAAGTCATCCTCAGGTCTTGGTGAGTACCTTCAAATGGTGGACCTTGTGCACAAAATCTTACCAACACAAGACTGTATTTTACATAGCATACATCATGGAAAAGGGTAGATTTACAATAAAAAAGACAACTGGGTGCAAAGGTCCCAGGATAAAAAAAAAAACACCCAATCCTGGTGAACACACTGGTGTCAGGACTGGAAAATAAGACAGTGCAGAATTATCAGGACAAAGAAAGAGCAGGGAGTAGTAGTCCACAAAGAACACAAAAACTCACAGGCCAAAAAAGAGCATAAAATGACAAAGTGAACTATTGAGGATAAGAAATAAATAAATTATGTATTGTTACTATTACACAAGAAGCCCAGAGTTTACAGATAGAAGACATTTACAAAGATCAACATAGAAATTTACAGGAAGAAAAATACTTGCATAAAAAACTATCAAAGGCTTCAAAGGGAAATGTGTATTAATTGATACAACAAGTTTATGAAAAAAAAACATTAAACAGACAGGGGAACTTTGGGCTACCTGGAGAAAGAAGCAACAGAGGATGTGTGAAAATATAAAGAATAAAATACAGAGATTTTTGAAAGGTATAAAAAAGAACATGGACATGGGAAAGAAAAAGTGATCTGATATGGTTAGTCAATATGAAAAAAAGCATCTCCAAAGATATTTGAAGAGAAATACAGACAAAGGCACCCAGATATGTGACATATCACAATACAAAAAATAAGAGAACAAAGGGGGAATATTGAAAACAGGATTAGTACGGCAGAAGTTAAACAAATAGAAATTTAAATTAGGGATCATCTGCAAAGTAAATGATTTAGTGTGGAGAATCCAACACAAGAAATGTCGCAGAATGCTGGAATTACAGGACCTCAGATTAAGGAGAAACAGGTGTAGCAGGAGGCACCTGAAGAAGTTTTGAAGCATGATGATGCTCTGGAGTCTTCTGTAAGAGGCTGGCGTGAAAGTCCAGTTGATGTTGCACAGCAAGGGAAAGAGCAGGAAACAGTGGCAACTCCACAGAGGTAATGTTGCAGAATGTTGGGCCAAAGGGTTCTCATATGAATCAGGGTGCCCCAGAAGATGACATGGCACAGGAAGACTGTCTGGAACTTTCTATAGATTACTCAACAGAGAGTAGAAGGAAATGATTTAAGGGAATACCTGCTTGATTTAATAGAGATGAACATATTCAGACAGATGAAAGAGATAAGATTAGACAAAGCAAATAAGACTCAAAATGTTAGAAGACTGATAAAACAGATGAACACAGTAATCAGGACTATTAAGGGAAATTCAGAAGATATAATAGAAGTAAATGGAAAATATCACTCTGCGGTTAAACTAATAATGAATAAAGTATTACCACAAAATAAAGAGTAACAAAGGAAGGGAGAAAGTAAAATGCTACCATGGAAGCACTGAACAGAGAAATCTATGAAGCAGTAAAGGCAGTAAGCATAACTGCTGGAAGAATACAGAAAAACGGAAAAGATAATCAAAACACTTGGAAAGATATATGTGATAAAAGCAATTCACAGCATTACAACAAAACAAGATTTATCATAGGTTCATAGATTAGTACTAGGCTACTGCCCTTGCAAGCCATTTTAAGCAAAGCCAATTATCCCTTGTGAGACTCAAACCCTGCACTTTGTGCTTGTATGGCAAGCACCTTAACCATTAGGCCACACTCATATACCACTGCCAATCATAAAATAAAAATATCAGCATTGGCAGACAAACGTAGAAGGTGGGCAGGTAAATATAAAGGAAAAGTAAAAAATAAGCAATTTGTGAATGACTTCAAAAGCTTTTACAGAGAAGTGGGAAAAAACAAATGGAATAGAAACACCACCAAAAAAAGAAGAAACAGGCACATTTTGGAGAATGATGACCCTGTTGAACATAACAAAGATGCTAAATAGATACAAGAATTAAAAGAAACAGTAAGGAAATCTAATGTAGAAAATATGAAACAGGATGAAGTAATGGCCAGGGAAACAAACAAAATTAAGGAAAGCTCCTAAATGGAAACCCCAGGCCCAGACACAGTACCTAACTTCTTTTTTTTCAAAACAAGTTTATTGTTTTAACATATAAGAGAAATATCATAACAATTTTATACAAATAATTAAAAATAGGTATTATTATAATATTCAACAAAACAACTAAAGTATTTACAAAGACATCCACTACAATCAGATCAATTAATTAAACTAAAATACTGTGCTATTGAAATTAGAATTTTTTTAACAAATTTTGTAAATTATCCCATACAATAAAATGTGATGTTTTTCTAGTTGTTCTCATTCTAATTGTGCTTATTTCCATATGACACATTATATTCATAACATTTTTAAATTCATTGAACGAAGGAGGTGTATCTGAAATCCATTTTCTAGTTATTATTTTCCTAGCCACTGCTAGGATAGACCATAACAAGGGAAGCTTAATCTTTTAACACATTGAGGTACAGGTGTGTTGAATAATATAAGAGACTTAGAAATAATGAAATTATCTGTAAAAAGAGCCTGCAAAAATTCATTAATTGACTTCCAGTATTCTTTCAACTTCATACAGTCATAAAACATATGAGCCCAGTCAGCATTAATTTCTACATTACATCTCTTACATAGATTATCTTTATTATTAATTTTATTCATCATCAAAGGTGTATAAAAGATCTATGTAAAAATTTCCATATATAAAGTCTCCAGACAATGGAAGATGTAGTTCTATAAGCAGATTCCAATATATATTGTTTATCTTGTTGAGTTGGTGGGTCCCCATTAATAGAGGTGAAATAATTCCAGTATGAATCTACATTGTAAAAGTTTCTTGTCTGATAATTTTATGTATATATGAAAGTTTACCTTTATCAGAAACTTTATGCTGTAAATTTATTATCAAGTAATCAATCAGTTTTGGAATAGATTCTTTAACTGTTATAGACATTAGATCTATTCTATCAATGAGATGTTGTTTAAAGATCTGAACCTCTAACCAGCAAGTTTCTCTTAGATCAAATTCTTGTTTTAAGAAATCTAGATTTTTAACTTTATTATCAGATATCAGCTGATACCAGTACTTTAGATTATTATCTATAGCTAAATGAGCTCCTTCAGAAGTAGATGCTTCTGACTAAAAGCATTAACATCTTTTACACAAAGATTTAGTCCTTACTAACAATTATTTATATGTGCATTCCAGACACCAAACCGGTTAACAACAGATACAACTATACTCATCCTTAAGAGCGAATCTATAGCTAAATGAGCTCCTTCAGAAGTAGATGCTTCTGACTAAAAGCATTAACATCTTTACACAAAGATTTAGCCCTTACTAACAATTATTTATATGTGCATTCCAGACACCAAACTGGTTAACAACAGATACAACTATACTCATCCTTAAGAGCGAACGTACAAGCCATCCTACAAACTACTGACCAATAACTTGCTTCTCAACAATATACAAGATATATACTGGAACTGATGCAAAGTTCAGTTATGGCAATAGAACAAAATGGTAACAAAAGAAGGTCATATCGAACAAAGTATTGTCCGTTGCTAAAAAAAGCCACAATAGAGAATTGTAAAAAAGGAAAAGAATTTGAGTATGGCATGGATAAATTGCAAAAAAGCATATGACAACATTCTACATTCACAGGTAAAGGAATGCATATAACTATAACATATACTCTATATAGATCAGTTACAATGACCATGAAACAATGGCAAACCACTTTGCAGCTGAACCATGACAAAGGGCAAATTATTATTGTAGAGAGAAAAATTCAAAGGGGGATATAGTCTAGGGTGATTCTGTCACTGCTCCTTTGTCTTAAATTAACTAATTAAGTTATTTACTAAAAAGATTAAACTATTGCTATAATTTGGCTCCTAGAAATCAACCTTGTTTAAAAATTACTTTTTGTGGATTACTTAAAATTGCATAGTTCATCAGATAAGAAGTAGAAAGAACAACTACAAATGGTTAAAACTTTCTCAGATAATAATAAGCATGTCATTTGGTCTTGATAAATAAGTAAAAGCAACATCTAAAACAGGAAAGCTGCAGGACCAAGATCATAATAATCTGTAAAAGGAATGTGATACAAAAGAACTTCAGCAAGAGAGAATGTATAAATATTTGTGAATAAATGAAAGACTGGTGATAATACATGAACAAAATACATGAACAAATAAGTAACACTCAGTAAAGAATACTTCAGAAGGCTAAAACTAATACTGAATTGAAAACTGCCTTGACATTTAGGAATAAAGTCCAAGCTATAAACCAGTTTAGTCTTCCTGTTCTAACTTACAGTTTTGGGGTGATTGACTAGTCCCAAAACATAATGGGTCAGCTGGACAAACAAGAAAACTAGAAAAATTATTTACACTTATCAAATGATACATAAACATCAGTGTATGCCAAGATTATATAGTCATCATTCTGATGGAGATATGGGCCTCCTCAAAACTGATTGCATGTATAGATCTACAACTGTGGGACTCCATACATATCTGCGGATCTCATCAGATCCAGACATACTGAACGTCTTAAAACATGAGGAAAAAAAATCTAAGATAACATCATTACTTACTTTAACAGAAACATTTTGGTGTGAAGTGGGAATGGAAATAAAATCACATACGTAGACAAAAATCAAACACCAACTGAATGTGCTAAAAATTAAAAGAACAAATGTAAGGAAAGAGGATCAGATGAGTAGGAAAAAATGAAAAATCCATAAATGTAGTGGTAAGTACAGGGATCTCCTTGAGCAACCTCATGTTGAACAAGATTTGATGCAGGAATGGATTAGGAAAGCTGAACTGAAACCGAAAGATGAAATGCTAATAATGGCAACTCAGGATAGTGTACTGTGTTATCTAAGTTACTGATCTGTCTTGCACAGATAATGCAACATGTAAAGATGGCAGACTTCAACAAGGGAACAGGTTCATGTTTAACAGGGAAATGTATTTATTTATTTATTTTATTTTACATTTGTTCACTGGGATTGTCCGACTGAGCTGAAGAGCCCTTTTTCAGCGGAGGCCCGGGGAGAAAAGCTCCAACATTTTAAACAATTTTCATTATAAATTAGCATTAAACAGCAATGTTACAGGATTATTACAAGGCATTAAGTAGGAATACAATGTTATACAGTGTCAATAATCAGGAGTATAGCAAAACTATTTCAAGATATATAAAAAGAAATATGTCATATAGATGAATATAATTTTTGGGGTAAGTGGTTGCAAAAACCCAGTTTTATCATAATGTAGTTGCATGAAGGCAAGACAATTACAATAGAATGTTTCTCTGAGGCGATTTGCTTAATAGATCATAGAAGACAGTAGAAAGAGTAGACAAGGAAGATTAGAGAGAGCTAGTGAGAACAGTGAGTTAAGGGCAGAAAGTAGATTAAGGTATGAGAAGTAGGGGATGTTTAAGGAGGGAGAGTGCAGTGGCAGAACCAGTGACTTTTAAAGTGCTCTTTGGTGGCTGTCTTAAATTGTTTAGGACGTGTAAGAGTCCTGACTTCTAGTGGGAGCCTATTCCAGGCAATAGTAGGGTGTTAGCTGTACATGTTGCATCCAAATTTAGACTTGGGTTTGTAGATTTGTAGTAGGTCTTGGTTAGAGCTTTGGAGAGGTCTGGAGGGAGAATAATAGGAGATGAGAGGGGATAGTGCTGGGCAGTAGGAAGGCTGGTACAGGATAGCATGGATGATCTGGAGCTGAGAGAGAAGAAGCCGGTGGGGTAATTCAAGACAGTTTAGGTGTTTTAGAGAGAGAAAGTGATGGGATTTGTAGGTTTGTTGGGCAGCAAATCTAGTAACCTTGTTGTAGGTAGAGTCGAGTTTGGTCAGAGTGCTGAGTTAAGATTTGTGAGAATTTGAGAATTGTACATTAGACTGTATAGAAGGTAGGTAAGAGAGAGAGTAATCTTGGTTTTAGAGGTAAGGAATTTCTTGTTACGGAAAGGAGCCCTAGTTTTGAATGAGCCTTTCTGATACAGTTATTAACATGCAAGTCAAATTTAAGCTGATGGTCGATGGTTACGCATAAGAGCTTAGTGCTGGATTCTACTTGAATGGGAGTGTTATTAAAGGACTGTATGCAGAAGGAGAGTTTAATATTGTTGAACTTTTTAGGTAGGAAGAGTAACAGCTTTGTTTTTGTTAGGGTTAAAGATGAGCTGGTTGTCGGAGAGCCATGTTTCAACTAAGTTAAAAGATGTCTGAGTAGCTGAGAAGGGCTTAGAGGGAGAGTTGGCTGTGGTGATGACTGTAGAATCATCTGCATATTGCACTAAAGATGACTGAGGACAGGAGGTATAGGGCTGATTAGTGAAGATATTAAAAAGTAAAGGCCCTAGGATAGACCCCTGAGGTACAATGCAGAGTGCCATCTCACTGATTGAGATCTATCAGTGAGGTAGCTGGAGAACCATGCAACAGTATCAGAGCAGAAGTTGAGGTTATGCAGTTTGTGCAGCAGAAGAGAGTGTGAGACAGTGTCAAAAGCTTTTGAGAGGTCCAAGAATAGGCAAGAAATAAGTTTATGGTTGTCCATGGCTATAGAGACAGTGTTGAGGAAGGATAATAGAGCTGTAGTGGTGCTATGCTTGGGTCGGAAGCCATGTTGAGTGGGTGTAAGCAGATTTTCCTGTATTAGATACTGCATAACTTGTTTATGAATACATTTTACTAGTACTTTAGAGACAGGGGAGAGGAAAGCGATAGGTCTAAAGTTGGAGATATCAGAGGAGTTACCTCCTTTGTGTATAAGTAGAGTGTAGCATTGTTTCCAGATGGACGGGACTTTAGATTCAGAGATAGAGTGATTGATTAGGCTAGATCCAGGAGAACAAGAGAGTCAGCTGCTAGTAGACGAAAAGTGGAAGGAAAATTGTTAGCTGATGCTGAGCATGGTTTTAATTGAGAGAGTAGAGTTTTGATGTAGCTAGTAGGTACAGGTTTGAGGGAGAAGGTATTTGAGGAGATAGTATTAGAATTAGGTTCAGAAAAGTTCAAGATGTTAGTAGTAGAGGAGTTTGGGTTAGGGTTCAATAACTTAGGTATTGAACTGATAAAATAGGTATTGAAGATGTCTTGTCTGGGCATGGATTGGGGGAGCTAAGATTACCGGGATGTAATATTTGGTTAATAGCATTCCAGACTTTTTTAGGATTAGATTTTAGGGCTGTGGAAGGTTTGTTATGGAAGTCCTTTTTATCTTTGTTTATGCATTTTTTTGTCAGATTTCTGTGTTCTTTATATTTCTGTAAGTCTGCAGAGAGCTTCGTTTGTGACCATTTTTTTCCATAATTTATCTCTAGTTATCATAAGGGTATGAGTGGCTTCTGAAAGCCATGGAGATATGGTGGACTTAATTCAAACTTTGCAAGGGACAGCAAGTGAGTCTAAGATGTTAAGGAAGGTGTAGTTGAAAGCTAGGACTGCTTCTTCTAGTGGGAGTTGGGTAAGGAATTTCCAGTTTACTTTAGAGAGGAGGGCATTAAAGGTTTCTGGATGGAGGTTTTGAGAAGTGGGGAGTGGACCTAAGCACTTTTATAGGGGAGTGATCACTCAGGTTGTTTGGTAGGGTTTCAGGGTTATGATATTTGGAAGGATTAGATACAAGTACAAAGTCAATAAGTGTACTAGATGTGTGAGAGTTGTTTGTATGAGTAGGTTGACTGATTAGCTGTACAAAGCCATATAAATTAATATGAGTATTAGAGTTTAGATTACTGAGAGTTAACCAGTTAATATTGACATCCCCAAGGAGGACAGTTTTATTGTGGATGTGTTGAGAAAAGTATGAAATAATATTTTCAAGCAAAGGAATGTTGTCTCCTGGAGGAATATAGATGGCTGCTACTGTGATAGTGGTGTGGTCATTGATTTTAAGGTTAGTTGTAAGTAGTTCAGCAGGCGAAAAGGATGAGATAGGTTGGGTTTCATAATACTTGGAATGGTCAGGTGGTTGGAGTAGAGGATGGCTACACCACCCCCTTTTTTGTTTTGGTGATCTATGTGAAGTATATTATAACCAGAAGGGAGAATGTCTTTATCAGAGGTTTGGGGTTTAAGCCAAGTCTCTGTTAGGGTGATCACATCAGGGGTGTGGAAGGCTATCCAGGCATGGATTTGACTAACTTTGTTTAGAATACTACAGGCATTCATAGAGTAAAAGGAAATATGTTTGTTTGAAGAGGATGAGTTTATTAAGAAGTGAGAGGTAGAGTTATGCATGGTGGGGTGATGGATGGGCCCAGGATTTGTATGTATGTCTCCTGATAGAAGCAGGGCTACATGAAGTTGGTAAAGTTTGAATTTAAATGGGTTGTAAGTCAAGTACTTAGTCTTGGTTTTAGATGTTAGAGAGTGAGGGGGAGGAAGTTTGATTTTAGGCAGAGGGATGTTCATGGAAACGATAGAGGAGGAGATTGTAATAGAGTACTGCAGAGATGAGAAGCAGTTAGTATGGGGATTAGTGGGATCTCTATGGACAGGTGGTAATGGAGTAGTACAAGATGTATGAATGAGTAGGAGAAGTAATGGACGCAAGACGAAAATAGAGACGGTTGCAAGACCCATGGCCTAAGGTCGGAAAGTAGGATTGGGATGGAGTGAGGAGTGGGTAAGGGACTAGGAAAAGTAAATTGTTGGACCAGTTAGAGAGCTGAAGTAAAATGTAAGTGAAACAACCTGTAGGGAGAGTAGCAGGTATGTAGGAAGAAGGAGGATTTGCAGCAGACTAAACTATGAAGTGATAAGCAAAGGAGGGTAAGGTGTTTAGATTGTTTTAGCAGACAGGAAGGGGTGGAGTTACGGGTGGAATGGATTAGTTGGTTAGGTATAAAGGAACTGATATGGGGGTGGGTGGAAATGGGGATGGGAGAGGAGTGAAGTGAGATGGGCCAGGAATTGGCAGTCACCACAAGAAACAATCAGCAGGCCAGGAGGGAAACAGTAAGGAGCACACAGTGAGAGTCAGCAGGTAAGTAGAAGAGGTGGGGAGGTGTAGACAGAGAAGGAAGATATGTTATATCGTGGTATACACAGCTATTTTCAGTAAGATAAAAACAGTTAAAAGGAAACCACAAACAGAAACACAAAAGCAGTATAGTTAGAGAGAGTTGACACTAGTGTAGTGACTAACTTATAAATGGCAAAGAGAGACACAGGCAAGGTTTCTAAACAGGTGAGTATGGGGGGGTGTCTCAGTGGTATGCAGGTATCCTATATAATAGACAAAGTAAGACTAATTTGTGGTATGAGCTTAGCACATACTTTTAGTGTAAATTGGCTATACAATAGAGCACAGGCATAATTCCAGAAGTTGGTGGAGTATCACTAAAGGTAGACGCAGTCTTGAGGGAATACACTTTGCTTTAAAACTTTTAGTGTAAACTGGCTATACAATAGAGCACAGGTGTAATTCCAGGAGTTAGAGCAGTATCAGTAAAGGTAGACACAGTCTTGAGGGAATACACTTTGCTTTTAAAACAGCAAGGCAAGACAGATGTGGTGAGTGGATGTTTCCAGGTCAAATCCAGGAACAAGGAAACTGAAATAGTACAGAGACTAATCCTATATGAATCAGGCTGTATAACAAACTACCTTTGTTTATTATTTAAGTAACGATTTTGTAATGGTTTTCTGTATCAGTACAAAAACATTGGTATCGTTGGGAAAATGGTGACATTGTCAAAGCACACAGCCAAAGATTCCATGTATAAGGGTTAATAGTCCTGAAAAGATTCTCTTGTTCAGGGAAAAATAACTGTGATATGAGGGCAATGTCACTGGATATAACAAAACAAATCCTAATGTAACACAAGAACATACCCTAGCACAGGCAAAGGTTGTATTTAATTTACTTTTTTATTTGTCTGCTCATTAACCATATAGGTCATCTGGTGTTAAGCAGGCCACAATTAATGAAACATTTCAGCACAAGAATATTCACAACACAAGGTTTGGTTTTAAGCTTCCACAAATTTCAAATTGGTATAATACTCATATAGATGGTCATATGCTACTGGAGTCTGACCCCAGTGTGTTGCTAACTAGGTAAGAGAAATAACACCATAGTGATACGAGTAAGAAAAAAACATGGTATACATCTATGCACCATTAATAACTAGAACATGTGATTCTGATTATGGCAGCTGATTGGCTGAACACCTCTGTTCATTTTTTTGAGTTTAGTACAATCTACTAACCTAAGGAAAGACCAGAAAACTTGAGGAAGCATCCATAGTGTAAAAAAGCAGAGGATGGCAAGGCAGATGGCAGTCAGAAGCAAGGAAGAAGCTGATTTCAAGAATGGGATGTGCCAGTTATTAACAGGAAATGCCAGACTGACTGCAAGTGAAATTGATGACCCACAATAAAAAAGGGTCTGTCAAAGTGCTTTTCTATTCATGGGCTACTTTAATTACCCCACTATTAACCAGGAATCATATACAACACCAAATGTACAGGCACAGAGATTTCAGGATTTTGTAAACATCAACTCCCTGAACCACACTGTCAATACACTGACCAGGTGTGCAAACATACTGGATCTGGTCCTCACTTCTATGGGACAGTGCTGCACACCCCTAGTGTAATATCTTCTCTGGTAAGATCAGACTACAAAATGGTCTCCTTTGAAGTAAATGTAAATCCTGGAAACTTAGTTAACCCTGGAATGTTCAGAAACTACTCAAAGGCTATCTTTCTACCATTGTGTGACAATCTGGCAAAATTTCAAACCCCCATAAACCCTGAGAACACTGCTGCCTACAGGGAACTGTTCACAGAAACACTGCAGTAGCATGTTAGCAGCTGCACAGAGGAAGCTGCACCAACCAGGAACAAGAAAAGAACCAACTCAAAAAACAGGCCAGCCTAGTGGAATCATAACATCAATAGGCTGTGTAACAGAAGGAAGCAAATCATGGCAAAAATTAGGAGGTGTACCACCCAGTAGGATAAAAACACTCTCATCAAACTAAACAAACAAAACAAATAAAGTCTACCAAAGCCAGACCAAGGACAACCACAAGGCATTCTTTAGCTATGTCCGCATCCTCAAAGGCAATACACAAACATCATGAGACAGTACTGGTCATACACAATACTGGTCACAAACACACAAACAGGGTGTAGAGGTGAAATCACCCAATCATCTCCAAGCTATTCACAGAAAATAATCTAGAAGGGGGATGGAGGGATGGGAGGTTGAACTGAACAAAAATCAGACAACATGAATCTATCGTTATGGCAAGTATATAATTTTCATATCCAGTGTTGCCTATTTTGATCCAAATCAACATTCTCAAGCTGTCTTACAGGGTGGTATCAAGGTTGGACATCTCTGAGGATGGTGGAGCCAAAGGAAGAGCGAGATCTGAATTGTGCAAACAGCTTATAATGAGTAACAAATGTATGCATAGTGGTCCAGGTCACTGCTGCACACATTTCAGTCAGAAGTCTATTAGAAAAGGCTGTTGAGGTAGCCACTGCTCTGGCTGAATGGACCTTTGGTTTGGACTGTAACTGTAAAACCAATGATGCATAGACAACGGAGATGTAACTTGATAAAAAGCACTCGTAAGTCTATGGATTGATTTAAGTTGGTTACAGATGCCACCTTTGGGATAAAGGATGGATTAGTTCAGAGAGAGATCCAATCCTTATGGCAAACCAAGTATGAAAGCTTACATGAGAGTGCCTGTAACTCCAAAATCTGTCTTGAGAGTGACTAAGAAAATCATTTTCTAACTCAAATATTTAATATCTACAGTAGCCAAAGGTTCAAAGGGAGGTTGAGGTAGGGCTTGGCGCATAATAGTAATATCCCATGGAGGTACTGGATCTATAATGGGAGATGCAGCAGAAAAGTTCCTCTAAGAAAAGCTTCCAAAATTTTTAAGGAGGCCACAGAAGAATCATTCTGTCCAGTATGAAAGTTGGAAATCACTGCCATCCGAACTTTGATGGCAGAGTAGCTAGATCCCTGTTGAAATAGTTCAGCTAAAAATTCCAAGACCAATGGAATGGGAGCAGAGTAAGGATCCAAGCCCTTGGCAGTCACCCGGAAAAAAAACCTTTTCCATTCACTGTTGCAAATCTTCATAGTAGGTTTCTGGGAAGCTGCTATTTGTCAGCAACATTACTGAAAAGCTTGGCATATCTGGCGATAGTTGAAATTGGATGAACCAAGCAGTTAATTTCAAGATAGTCTGATTCAGTGGTGGCAGTCTGGAAGGATGAGATACAAGGTCTGGATATCAATCCAGCATCCATGGCAGATGTACTAGTAGAGGCCACAGAAAGAGAAACTATGTTTGTCAGGGCCAAAAGGAGGCAATAAAGATTACTTTGTCCTTGCACTGTTGGCTTTCTGAATTAATCTGTAAATAAGGGGTAATTAGGGAAAAGCACACAAGAGTCCAGGGTACCAACTGTGGACTAAAGCATCCATTGGTGATTGACCTTCTGGAAAGATCAAGGCAAAGTAACTGCTTCACTTTTTGTTCAGGTAGGAGGCAAGTAGATTGCAGCAAGGTTGGCCCTGGTGGCTGAAACTTAGCATTGCCACTGTTGGATTGAGGGACCACTTGTGAGGAGTTTAATTGGCCCTGCTCATCTTGTCTCCTAGAATACTGGAACACCCTGGAATGTTCGTTGCTATCAGAAAATGGTGTGAAGACATTGTCCACTGCCAAACTCGATACCTTGTTTGTCGATGTACCATAAAACAGCCATATTATGGAGATCACACTTATGGGGAGGGCAGCCTGGAAAGTTCGCAATGCTAGGAGGAACACTCTCATCTCCAGACATTGATGTGCAGACTGGCCTCTAAGTTTGACCATGTACCTTGGATCATTCTCCCTTCAGAATGCCCCCCCACCTGGAAAGGAGGCGTCCATGGTCACTACTGCTATTGGTGTATCTGATTGAAAGGGCTGTCCTTGTCTTACTGAAGGGGAGGCAATCCACTACGAGATGTGCTGTCTGCAAATACTTGTGAGACAAATCCTGGAGTGCAAAGGGTGACATTTTTGAGACCACTGAATTGCAAGTGTCTACTGAGGAATTTGCATTTGGTAATGAGCCATGTGACCATTAATATGGAGGAAACCATAAGACCTAGCAGACATAGTATTAATTGTGCTGGAGGGTGGGGATGATGTAAAACCCATGAGGCCATTTGATGTAGGGAACAAACTCTGTGTTGCAAAAGACTGACAATTTGCAGACTGGTATTGAGGTGGTATCCAGTTTGATGTAGGGAACAAACTCTGTGTTGCAAAAGACTGACAATTTGTAGACTGGTATTGAGGTGGTATATGATAAACTATCTATTGTGTTGGAAGTAACTGACACTTATGAAAATTCATAAATATGCCTGGGTTCAGTAAACTTTGGAAGGGAAGGTCCAGATGACACACCAGAAGGTACATGGATGTAGCAGTTAGGAGTCAATCATCTTGGTAGGGGAAGACTTGGATCCTGAGCATGTACAAGTGCACCGACACCACTGCCATTATCCTGATGAACACCTTGGCGTCTGTGGTGAGACCAAATGGCAGAGCTCTGAACTGGCAGTGATTAGCCCCCAGATGGAAATGGATAAACCACCTGGACTGCTTCTCTATTTTCACATGATAGTAAGCATCCTGGAGATCTATCAAGAACATCCAATCCCCCTTCCTCATAAGAGGCAATATGGAACATCTAGAATTTTGTCTCTTGTACAAACTGAATGAGATGGTTGAGATCCAAAATTGGTTTTAGGTGGCCCATATTCTTTGGAACTAAGAAGAACCTTGAGTAGATTCCGGATCCTAATATGTCTTTGGGGATTGGTTGGATGAACCTTTTTCATAGCAGCTTGGAAATCTCTAGTGCTGTTGGTTCCCATTGACTGGGTAGAACATCACAAATCATCTTCTCCATTACTACAGAACAAGAAAAGGGAGTGGAATAGCCCCTGGAAATTATATTTTGCCCCTACTTGTCTCTGGTTAATTCTAGCCAGGCTTGGGGGTGCAGAGATAAGCATCCCCTGACTGCCTCCAGAGTGCAGCAGTCAGGCAATCCTTCAGGGACACTGATAGGGCCTCTTGATAAAGGGACAATGGAAGCCCCAATTATGGGATCCACCTCTGCTGCTTGGGTGACATCCATTTGGATTCCCTCCACTTCTACCACATGGAGGTCTATCACTAGGAGAATCTTGGTAAGAACTCTGTGACTTGTGAAGCCACATCCAGACATTTGATTCCCAGAACAGGATCTATGAGGCACAGAAAACAAATACCTTCTGCAAAGAGAGTCTTACATTCCTGTTGACTCTTGGTCAAAGTGTCTTTAACTTTAGGTCAAAAAAGTGTGGAGCTGTTGTAGGGTGTTGATGAAGGATGTCTTAAAGCCTTCCACAAAATCACAAAGATGCATCTAGGCATGTCATCTGACTGTAATAACTATGCCTGCCATGCTGGCCAAGTCAACGGCTACTGGTCAGCTGCACTGGAGATGAGACACATGGCTATATTAGAGGTTGACTGCAGAGTTGAAAGCTGGTAGCTCAGAGACTTTTGGACATCTGTAGGCAAACGTCCAGAAAGAGACTTGTAAATTTCTTTAGTCAAGTTCCTCTGATATATGATGACATGAGCAGGATAATTCAGTGATCTAGGTGCAAAGGCTGCTGATGAGTATGCCTGTTTCCCAAATCTGTTCAATGCCCTAGATTCCCTGGCCTGTTAGGGGGAAGGACATAGGAACTCTCCTCAGAAAATTCCTTCTTTGCAGCTGCTGCTACAACCACGGTATCCACCAGAGGACCTTTACTCCAATGCTTTCTGTACTTGAGAGCTGCTAAACTTCTGTCTGGTTTCTTGATGATGGGATGTACTACATCAGTGTCCTTTCAAGCCCGCAGCACTGTAAGATCAACCAGTGGATCGATGGGTGGTACCACCAAACAAGAAGTTGAGCCAGAACCAAAGGCTTATGGAAATACAGATTCATCTGGAATGGGATCTTCAGTGGACCATTCTCCTCTCTGTCTCATAAGTTTAAGAATTTAACCAAAGGTGATATCCTCTGAGGGAGGCCTGGGGGAACCCTTGCTTTCATCCAAATCTGTATTCTCCATGACAGACTCTGGGGATGAGGCTCATATGAAATCCATGGAAAACATTATCATGGAAATGATCAGTAATGACATAGAAAACCTCCAAATACTGGACCCAACCCAGTTTGATTTTGTCAGGTCATGCCTACTCAAACTGGTGGACTTCCTTGAGAAGGTCACCAAAGCAATGGATGAGGGTAAAATGGTTCACACTACCTACCTTGACCTGGCTAAGGCATTTGACATAATACCCCACTGAAGCATTCCTGACAAACTCAAGAGGTCGGTATAAACCCTTATATCACCTTTTGTATAGCCATCTGGCTCACAGAAAGGACTCAGTAAGTTACAATTGGGGAGTCTACCTCTACAAAGAGGCCAGTCACAAGTGGAGTCCCTCAGGGATTGGTCTTGGGACTGCTTCATTTTGGCATTTACTTCTTTGAATGGCCTCAGGCTGACTAAATTTGCAGATGGTTGCAAATTAGGAGCAGTCACAAAATCCTCCACTGGCATAAATGTTCTCCAGGAGGTGACACAGACAAATAACAGGTGCCAGAGGCATGGACTAAAACTAAATGCCAAGAAATGCATAATGGCATCCTTTGGGAAGTCATCCACCCCTGGTAACTATCATATTGACAACACACCCCTAACTGCTGACCCAGCCATCAGGGACTTGGGGACACGCACAGACAGTAATTTAGTCTTTGATCATTACATGTCTACAAAAGTAAAGAACATCATTCTATTTTGCGCAATTTACAAACAAGGTCCAAGGAGGTCATTGTTCTACTGTATTCAGCATTCATCAGTCCTATCATTGAGTACAATGCCTCCTTTGGTATGTACCTAACCAGATATATCCAACAATTGGAATGTCTACAGAGTTTCTTCAATTAAAGAATACAGGTCATAAGTAACATGTCCTGTGCAGACTGCCTCAAGGCCTTATCCCTGTATCCTGTCTTCTACAGGCTGCTGAGGGTAGATCTACACCTGGCATACAAAGCATTGTGAGACCCCACTGTGATGGACCTCTTGCAAAGCTGCAAAACAAACAGCACCAGAATTACCTGTTGTAAAGACTTAAACCTTGCCTGTCATATAACTAGGACCTGCTGGAGAGACATGTATGTATCCCAGAAATGACCCCTTCTCTGGAACACACTCCCCATCCATGTGAAGCAGAGTTCCTCCCTAACCCAATTCAAGTGCAACTTGGACAGCTGGATGAGGAACAGGAAATTCACCCCGGGTTTAGCACCAATGCCTCTAATAGACACAAGGAAACCTGTAAATTAATTTTGTAAATTTTCTTGATTACTTGTACTGTGGAGTTTTTCTCCCCAGGCCTCCACTGAAAAAGGGCTTTTGCTCAGATAGACTATCCCGGTTAACAAATGTCAAATAACTAAATGGTTCACTTCCAAGGCCCTTCCTTGTAAATGTTTCAACTCACAAGCCCCTGCTTACACTTATCTAGGATACCAGAACTTGTCAGAGATTTGGGGTGTATTAGACTTAAAAAGGCCCTTGTGGTTGTTAGCCTAGCACATACATATGAACCCTATGACATGCTTCTCTAACGGTACCTTCTATTACAATCTAAGGCCCTGAATAAATGTACTTGGGAAGGAAGAGCTGTATAATCATGCCTCACTTTTTATGTCTTCTAACATAATTTTAGATGGATTCTTGTGATCATCAACCCTTTTGCTTTCTACTGAAACTAAAAGTGCTAATAGTTATTAATGCCTTTTGTACTCATTTCGTATTAATATTGTCCTGTCTCATATTTTGTGTTCATCATTACTGTATGAAATTTGCTCGGAGGCATCACATAAATGAATTTGCTGAATTGAACATTTTAGGAGTCAGTCTGTGATAATAGCTGACTGTAGTCTCTGTTTTACCGGTCAAGCCAGGAACAGGTACTTGTAAGGTAGGACAGCTTAGCTTCACACTGAATGAATTATTCTTTTGTTCCTAACTAATGCAATGGCCCTGATCTTTTAAGAAGTAAACTGTGAAGGAGTGTGAGCTGTAATCTTCAACGTAATAATGAAAGCCACTCTTCACTGCAAAAGTGAACAAAAGCAGGTGACTTCATTATAGGTTGACAGATCGGAATATGTAAGATGTAGGTGTGGTTGTGTTTCTTTACTCAAACAATAATATACTGCACTAATGCCATGAACACCAGAGAGTTCCTATGCCCTTAAACAGTTTTTGGGATTTTGGCACATTCAGAATGGAAAACTTATACGATGATAGTTCTGATGGTCATTTCTAGCAAATGTCCAATGCTGTTTTTACCAAGCAAATGAGGAGGGCTTTAATACAACATCAACTTGCCTGGCTCAAAACATATTGACATGCATGAACTCCAAAACATTTGTGCAGATTGGATCTGGACCACACAACAACTGCAGGCATGCACGTTCTAAGGAGTTAAACAAAAAATAATTGATGAATGAAAGAATGACAGCTGCTACAGGCAGCACTTTTTAATGTACAATGCAAGAATCCAAAACGATAACATACTTCAATTTCTCCTCTAATTACTTTTTAGCAGGGTCAGCTACCCTTATCTATCCCTACATGCCACTGTGTGCTGTGCTTAAGGCAACCAACTGCTTAACATTTTTTCTTGGTCAAGTAGACAAAATATGCAGTACCTACATTGTCCAAGTTCAAACCACAGAAGTTAACATAATTTGAAATAACAAAAATGAGCAAATTCAGCACATCAAAAGTCAAAATTATGTTAAAAAGTAAACTTTTTTCAGGGTAAAATCTGGTCACTGGATTGAGAGTAAACTCTGTTTCTTTGATAAATATAACTTTGACTTCCAGTTAGGGGGTGAAAGATGCTGTTTAGCACAGAAGGGTACTTTTGTTAACACACAGTAGTTTAAGAATAAGAAAAACTGCAATCATAAAGGCAACGAAGTGAAGATAAAATGAGCAGGTCAAAGTAATTAAGCATTTTGGTATTTTACTGGCAGTCCAACTTGACTTTATTTTATATGTTGAAACTACAGAAATGCAACAAAAGCTAACTAGCATCTGCAGCTGTCTGTTCTTCCTTTTCAAACATTCTGACAGGAAACACAAGTTACAGCCTGACAAAACCATATGAAACAGCTACTTACCCACGGTGTCACAGGGTTCATCCTTATGTACACAGAAATCTGTCCTGAAAAACAACACAGAAATTAATGATAAGCGTTATTAACAGTATACAGACCAATCCTGTCATCCCCAGCCCCACTCAAAAATCCATTTACAGCTGCATACCAAGAAATACTGAGATCAGCTTGGATTGACTAAACATTTACTCTGTGTGTGTGTGTGTGTGTGTGTGTGTGTGTGTGTGTGTGTGTGTGTGTGTGTGTGTGTGTGTGTGTGTGTGTGTGTGTGTGTGTGTGTGTGTGTGTGTGTGTGTGTGTGCGCGCGCGTGTGTGTGTTTTAGCACTAACACAACTACAGCAGGTGCATTAAGAGAGAAATACCTCAGGTGTTGAAACATAATGCAGTGCTTCACTGGGAAGGGAGAAAATCCAGGGGATTTCCATATATAAAAAACTGGGTTCAGGGACTAAAATTAGATGGGCTAGGACCTTCCATGGTTGCTCACCTTCCTCAACTAACATCAGTCATTCAACCTAAGCTGTCTTTGTGGGTACCAAAAGGAAAAAAGCAGGAAAGTATGTTTTCTCACAAAGTAGAGGCTGAAATATAACCGGACATTAAGACAATATGAATTCCATGTTTTTCATAAACGTGTGCATTTGTCTTTTAGGGGAAGCAAGTACACTGAACAATATAATTCTGTGCTTTTATTAAAATTATTCTTTGCCATACTTCAAAATGTAAAATGCCACTGTAATTTGTGTATTAAAAAAATGAAACTTACTGCATTCCTTCTTTTCTGTATCCTACCTTCTCAACTAAACTAGAACCCAGCAGTTCTGTCCAGTGCTTACTGCTTTATTCTTCTGAGGAGTGAAAGTGGTGTGCTAGAATGCTTATGGCTGGCACAATGTAACTTTTTTTTTTTTTTACTAAAGCCCTACTAACTAGACTCTATGCTTCCCTGATACACAATATGCAATGGTGTTAGTGTTGGAAGCATGTGGGTGGGAGCTGCAGACAATGGCTCATGTCTCTACCCAGTGCCATATTGCAAGTGCCACAGCTTCCAGTGGCAGTGGTGGTAAGAAATTGGCAAACATTCAGAAAACTGACATCTATTCATTAACAGAGGAACACTAAATATGGGCTGCTCAAATTCTTCCTTCTCTTCTTCAGTGGCAATCTTGCGAATACAGATCCAGTTTGTCTCACGCCGTTCCCAGGTCTAAGAACTTGAGTTTCCCCCAAATAGTCAGTTTTCCTCATCATTAAAGAATGTTTGCAGATGCTATAGCAAGTACTGCATCTTTAAATGTTTCAAAGTTTTTCCATGTAATGGATGACATAATTGCACCCCCTGACTCCTTCGTTTATGGCTATTTGACCAGAAGAATTTTTGTGAAATTATTTTTAGCTTGTCATTAAAGCATTTTTTACCAGAGCACTGTTTCATATCTACCTATTGTGCTTACGCATAAGCTGTAGCTATTTCAGACAGCATAAGCTGTAGCTATTTCAGACATTTGTCTTTTTGATTATTACAGAGTGCACTTATCCACTAGAGCAATTTTGTTTGGACTAGCTAGCTTGTTGTACAGAGTTTGGAGTACTTTACAGATGATTTTGGAAGAACAAGCAAACATAGTCATCAGTACCCTTTTTGTACATGGGGTTGGGGTGTCAGATCTGCAGTGACCACCACCCAGAGTCAAAAGTGGCTACCCCTGCCACAGTAAACACTGGATGCACATATTTTGCTTCTATATGGAAGCCACCACACACTATAGCCATATGACATGAAGAATTAAGGAAGCAGGTAGTGTATCTGCAGGCATTCATTTTATTATGAGCTTACATCTATGTTGCCACCATTGTACTCAAACCTCTTTTTCTCACTTTAACAAGGGGTTGGAGTGCCACATCAACATTACTCAATGTGACCAAATCACCTACAGTAAATGCTTACATCACTGGGTGGCCACCGGTAATGTAAAGCTATATAACTAGACAGAAGATTTTGATTTATGAAGATGTTCTAAAACAGTACTACCTTGATTCAGTCTAGAATGATGGCAAGATAATAGCTTGAAAATGACTACCATAATTCTGAAATTTTCTGCAAGTCATTTATAACACTAAGAATTATACCCTTGGAGCAAAATATCAGGACATTCTCCACATCTGCAGGCCTCCGGCATTGCAAAAATTTTACTTAAAGAATATATCCCTCAGTGAAATATTTCAAAATGCAATACCAGAGGTATGGTAAGGAATCTCAAATGCCAAAAACTACAGTGATGGCATCATAATTTATGGGAGCAGAAAGGAGGAACAGGATATCATCTTACAAAATGTACTTGACAGACT
>NC_056739.1:1979260630-1979325630 GCF_019279795.1 Protopterus annectens
GTCCATTAGAAACATAGATGCTAAGCCAGGGATGAATTTTCTGTTCCCTATCAACTGTCCAAGTTACACTTGAACTGGGTTAGAGAGGATGGATGGAGAGCCTGTTCCAGAGAAAGGGTAATATCTGGGATACATACTTATCTTTCAGCAGGTCCTATTTATATCACAGGCAAGGTTTAAGTCTTTAAAATGGGTAATTCTGGTGCTGTTTGTTTTGTTGATATGCAGGAGGTCTGACAATGCCTTGTATGCCAGGCATGAAAGTAACACGAGCACTCACCCACATGAAAGTAACGCCAGTACTCACTCACATGAAAGTAATGCCAGCACTCATGCACATGAAACTAACACCAGTGCTCACACACAAGAAAGCAATGCCAGCGCTCACACACATGAAAGTAATGCCAGCGCTCACACAATGAAAGTAATGCCAGCACTTAAGTACATGAAAGTGATGCCAGCATTCACACTCATGAAAGTAAAGCCAGCACTTGAGTACAAGAAAGCAACACCAGCACGTATACACATAAACGTAATACTAGCACTCAAGTACATGAAAGTAACACCAGCACTCACATATGAAAGTAATGCTAGCACTCATACACATGAAAGTAACACCAGCACTCACACGAAAGTAATGCCAGCTCTCATACACATGATAACACCAGCACTCTCATACATGAAAGTAATATCAGCACTCGAGTACAAGAAAGTAACACCAGCACATATACACATAAAAGTAATGCTAGCACTCAAGTACATGAAAGTAATGCCAACACTCAAATATATGAAAGTAACACCAGCACTCACATAGCTGAACATAATGCCAGCACTCAAGTACATGAAAGTAATCCCAGCATTCACACACATGACAGTAATGCCAGCACTCAAGTACATGAAAGTAATGTCAGCTTTCACACACATGAAAGTAAAGCCGGCACTCACATATGAAAGTAATTCCTGCACTCAAGTACATGGACTTAATGCCAGCATTCACGCACATGAAAGTAACACCAGCACTCATACATGAAAGTAACACCAGCACTGACACACACATAAAAATAATGCCAGCACTCACACATGAAAGGAACACAGCACTCTCAAACATGAAGGTAACACCAGCACTCACATACAAAAAAGTGAAGTCAGCACTCACACCCAACAAAGTAATGTCAGTGCAAGTATATGAAAGTAACTGCAGCATTCAATTATATGAAAGTAATGCCAGAATTCAGACACATGAAAGTAGCACCACCACTCAAGTACATGAAAGTAATGCTAGCACTCACACACATGAAAGTAACAGTAGCACTCACACACTAATGCCAACATTCATACACATGAAAGTAATCCCAGCTCTCACACACATGAAAGTCATGCCAGCACTCAAGTACATGAAAGTAATGCTAGCACTCACACGCATGACAGTAATGCCAGCAATCAAGTACATGAAAGTAATGCCAGGTCTCACATACATGAATGTCATGCCAGCACTCAAGTATATGAAAGTAATGCTAGCACTCACACACATGCCAGTAATGCCAGGATTCAAGTACATGAAAGTTATCCCAGCTCTCACACACATGAAAGTAATGCCAGCACTCACATAACAAAAGTAATGCCAGCTCTCACACACATGAAAGTATTGCCAGCAATCAAGTACATGAAAGTAAAGCCAGCACTCACACACATGAAAGTAACACCAGCACTCTCATACATGAAAGTAACACCAGCACTGACACACACATGAAAGGAATACCAGCTCTCACACACATGAAAGTAACACCAGCACTCGCAAACCTAAAAGTAACACCAGCACTCACAAACATGAAGGTTAACAGCAGCACTCACATTCACAAAAGTGAAGCCAGCACTCACACGCATGAAAGTAATGCTAGCACTCAAGTACATGAAAGTAACGCCAGCACTCACACACATGAAAGTAACACCATCACAAGTATATGAAAGTAATTCCAGCATTCACGTATTTGAAAGTATGTGAAAGTAATGCCAGCACTAACACACATAAAAGTAACACCAACACTCACACACATGAAAGTCATACCAGCACTCACATACATGAAAATAAAGTAGGTCCATCACTCATGTACATAAATATACTTCCAGTCCTCACATAGATGAAAGTAATGCCAGCTGTGAAGTGAAATATCAAAAACCTGAAACTAGTTCTGTGTTTGATCATAATACCGTGACTTCATTTATGGAAGTTTGTGTGGCCAGCTTTACTGACATTTATTTAACTCATTACATCCGAGTGAAGCCAAGAGGTACATCTGCAGTTACCTCCTACTGTGCCTCTATGTGTCAAATATTGCTTGTTCATATTTGCATTAATAATTCCAGAACCATGCAACATACAAGGTATCAGAAGATTTTTTCCTGAAGCATACATGATGGCAAACGCACAACTGTATTGATACTTGATCTCTGTCAATGAGTACTTGTTAGAACTGTAAGGTGATAAGTTCATTTTTGAAAGGCTCAAGGCACACCCACTGGAAGTTAAAGGTGCACACTCAAAAGAGCTGTACTGAAGGGAATGAGTTAAGTACAGCAATATGAAAACTGTTAACTACTTGCATTGTACAAACTGAGAAGGCAAGCCATGTCTTTTCTTTTATTACAGAATGCCAAACTCTAAGTAATACAATAAAATACATTTTTTTGTTTTTAAATGTTTGTAAATTTAGCTGAGCAGTTATTTGGTGATTCAGCAAAGGCAGAACACTCTGAAAATATGATTCATTTCAACAGGTGATATCACAATCAAACTGCTGAAAAAAGGAGTAAGGCCCCACTAATCCATTCTTCATATACATATTCAGTGTGACATCTACATTCAACGCATTAAACATGTAACGTGAAGAGATTAGGAAATATGTCACTGACTAATGGGAATACAAAACTAGAAGCAAAATAATCTAAAATGAAGTCTTCAGATGAAGTAAGTTAGTACATAACAAGACTGGAAAACTTTACAACACCCTATATACTGTCTGCTATTCTGACAGCCAGAACTGAGCTTGTATTTTGAAGACAGCTTAGTGTGAAGTCCACATGTGTCTTCACAGACATGCTTTTGTGCACCCAGAAACTACTTTGGCATTGTACAAATAAAATGCTAAGGCAGCTAGCACTAATAAGGGATGGCAGTCTTTATGTATGCACTTGTAAAATAATTTAAGGTTTTATCTTGTAGTATGAAAACAAATATAGACGTTGAGTGTAAGGAACAGACGTGGATCACCACACTGTCAATGTACAGTTTCTACTCAGAAACCTATGGCTCCTAACCACCTTCCACCATAATATCTGAAATAATCTTACTGTCATATTTCTAATCATGTATGCTCTTTTGTGAAACTGCTAATTCCTAACCTCTGTATACTAATATTAACCTATGATAGCCACATATGTTGTCCTGTGAATCCATCTTCTAAACCTGTTTATTATCCCACACAATTCTCCAATTACTAACCTCATGCTAAAGTACAACTAAGAACCAATTGGTCATAATTTTTGTTTTCTGCTTTTTTCAAACTATCACCTTTCTACATCATCTTATTAGTTATATTCAGCAGTACTGAGTTTCATTTCTTCTCTTCCATTACCATGAAATGTTTCTGAGCACTAATTACAAGATATATATTATCTGACAAATCCATTACTGTACCTTTTTAAATGCTCAAATGTACAAATACTGCTAAATGTGCAGCCATCTTTTATGCTGTAAAAGACTAATCATAACTGTCTCCTATTATTTCATATGAAGATATCTAATAAGCAAATGTATGTGTAATTATTCATGTATATTTTATATATCTGTTTATAAAATTGTTTTTACTATATTGGAGATTTTCTCTTCCAGGTCCTCTGCTGCAAAGTTTTTTTTTTTTTTGTTTTTGTTACTAAACTCAGCCAGACAAACAACGAAAACAAGATCAAAATAAAATAAATAAAAATAAGTGTGCATACAACTTAAACACATGCTTTAAACATGAAGTGCGGGTGTGTACAAGATAAGCAGAGATGAAGGTGCAGAGATCATAAATATGTAAGGTGTAGGTGCATGGAACACAAGTACTAGTGGGGATGTGCCAGCCTGAGGATACGTGAAGTGTATATATATATATATATATATATATATATATATATATATATATATATATATATGGGTCTACTTTCATAGACCGAAGCGCCACTATACCGACACCCGGAAGACCGAGACGGAACGACCGAACAGGTAGGTTACCGAAAACACGATATCCCGACGGCTGTGAGACCGACAACGGGTATCCCGACGGCTGTGAGACCGACAACGGCAGCGTGTGAGCGCGATACGGTAAGTGTGCGAAAGTGACAGATGTAGTATTGGGGAGCGGACAGGTAAGTGTACGATACTGAGGGATTTTAGGATAGTGTGTGGAAAATGTGAGTGTGCGGTGGTGTCGGACTAAGGGTTCCGGTGAGGTAAGTGTGTGGAAGTGACGTAGAGCTGTGTAGGGTAGTGTTAAGTGTGTTAGGGTTAGAATGCGGGTGGAGTGAGTGTGCGATAGTGATGGGCTGAATGTTTTAGGGTGTGTTAAGTGAGTTAGGGTTAGGGTGCAGGTAGGGTGAGTGTGCGATAGTGACGGTGTTGGGGTTTAGGGGTGTGTTAAGTGAGTTAGGGTTAGGGTGCGGGTTGGGTAAGTGTGCGGTAGTGTCGGACGTTAGGGTTAGGGTTTAGGTTAAGGTTAGTGGATATGTTGTTGTGTGCAATGTGTATTTGGCGTTTTTTGTGTCGGTGTTTTGGTGTTCGGTATGTTGAGTTGTCGGTGTGGTGTGTTGTCGGTTGTTTGGGGTGGGGAAAATGTGTGTCGGTGATTCGTACATTCGGTCTATGAAAGTAGACCCATATATATATATATATATGAACATTTAATTTGTTGACCGGGAATGTCCGACTGGATGCAGGTCCATTTTCACTGAAGGCCTGGGGAGAAAAGCTACACAAATTAAAATATTACAGACATAGTTACAGATGAAGAATCCTAGTAATTAAAATATTATAAACATTGTTACAGATGAAGAACATAATATATTCAGTAGATAACTAGCATCTGTTCTATGCACAAAGTCATAGCAGATATTAACAATTGTTACAATAAAAAGTTACTGCCATATAATAAGTAGATAGGCATAGAAGTATCAGAGCTTGCTGTAATCAAAGGTAGTCTGTGGGGTGGAAGAGAGGTAGAGGGTAGATGGAGTGGGAGAAGTTAGAGGGGAGAGTTACAAGGGCATAGCCAGCATGTTTTTAGTTTTGAAGTAGGTGCATGATGGTAGAGAAGTTATTGTGGGGGGGGGGGGGTGTTCCATAATTTGGCTATAGTGCTGAACAATAGTGCTTCTCCAGCAGTGTTATTGGCTCTAGCAACCTGTAATTGATTTTTGTTGCTGGATCATAGTGGTCTGGTGGTGAGATAGGGTTGGACTAGATACTGGAGGGATGGGACCTTTAGAGGATGGTTAACCATTTTGTAGGCAAGTTCAAGTTGATACCATTGAAGGAGGTGAGGGAGTTTTAGCCAGTCTAGTTCAGTAAGTGAGAGACAGTGGTGACTGTGGTAGGATGCCCCAGTGGTGAATTTGGTGATTTTGTTGTAGCAGGTCTCGAGTTTATTTAGATCGCATTGCCTTAGATATATATATATATATATATATATATATATATATATATATATATATATGTAAAATACATATATATATATATATATATATATATATATATATAGTAATGTCTTTCGGCTTTTCCCAGTTAGGGGTCGCCACAGTGGAACTCTGGTCCGCTAATGATTATCAAAATTGTAGAACATTGAACCTCTGATCACTGAGGACCAGAGGATTGAAGCTCTGCAATATCAAACCCTGTGAATGGAGATCGCTGTACAGTGAGGAATGAGAACTTTACTGTTCTGTTCACTACAGTGTGATCTTGGAGTTGGCATATTTAAGTAGCAAGGGCAGTGTGGGGGCACAGTCTCCCTTGTGGGGCGTGCAGGGGAGCTTGGCCCCCTGCAAAACCGTGAAATAAGAAGTATTCATGGTTTAGCTTTTTTTGTGTGTGTTCTATATTGCAGAATTTCAATCCTCTGGTCCTCCTGTTCCTCAATGATCAGAACTTAGATGTTCTGCAACTTCAATACTCTGAAGAGGACCCATATATATATATATATATATATATATATATATATATATATATATATATATATATATATATATATATATATATATATATATATATATATATAGTCATTTATTACAGTACCTACAAATAAATAAATCTCCACAGCTATGAATGCATCTACCCTGAGCAAAGATGTGAATACATGGAGGCACAAATGTGGATTCATGAAAGACAAGCATAGGCCTGGGCATATAGAGTACAAGTAGATGGAATGTATCTGAACTATTAACGCATATGTAGGAGCATGGAACAAAAGCACAGACATAGTTGAATGAAAGATAAGCACAGATGTGGGTATATGGAACACAATTATATAACATAATTTAATTAACAATCAAAAACATAATAAAATTGATTCTTATTAACAGTAAAAAGTCCAGTAACTAAAAAAAATCAGTTATCCAGTGACACTAAACAATACAAAATGAATACCACTACTACAATAAAACAAAGTGATCTACTCTCTGATGAGCACTGCAATACAGAATTCTGGAAAAAAAGCCAATGGATATTTATAGGGAATTGTTTTTTTGCTTTCTGTTCATTTATGTGAAAGGAAACACAAACTGCACTAAAAGTAGTTAAAAGACAGACACCACTAAAAAAATACATAGTTTAAAGCATAACATTCACCAACATTAACTCTACAATACAACTTCAGTTACAGTACCAGTCAGTGCAGCACACTGCATTATGACCCACACAAGGCTTAACAGGAGACCTGATAATGGAAAAAATGAAATAGAAGAATAAAATGGCAAATAAGTCTTTCAAGTAGTTCAACATTTCCTGCAGTTTAATTTTTGTAATAAGTAGTCGGCCGTGGTGGTGCAGCGGTTAGCTTTGTCGCCTCACAGCAAGAGGTTATCCAGTTCGATTCTTGGCTGGAGTGCCTTCTCTGTGGTATCTGCATGTCTTCCCTGCCGTTGAATGAATTTTAAAGACATGCAGTACGTGCATGTATGTGTGCCTTTTGCGAAGGTTGGGTGCCGGGCTGGCAATTCAACACTGTAAAAACTCCACTGCTAATCAATCTGCGGACCAGTGATCCACTGTGGCGACCCCTAATGGGAGAAGCCAAAAGATTTTTTAATTTTTGCAATAAGTAATTGTCATTATTTTTTAAGTTGTTGCAGTAGTTCTAACTACTTCCTGCTGATAATCCTCAAACAACAGACATACATTAATAACACTGCCACTGAGACATACAGTTCTTTTTTATATATTAAAAAAGTGAAAGGTAAAGGCAATTAGATAGCGTTTTTGAGAAAATGTCCAAAAGCACAGCAAACCATTGCGATGAAACTGAGGCAAAGCAAAACAGAAGGATAGGTGTTTAGAAAAAAAAAGGATAAAGGCAATGATATTATTACAACCGACCGCAGTAAAGTGTTAAATAACTTTCACGCATACTTTCAAAACCTTTATTCTCTGTACCCAGGAAAAGAGGTGTTGGAGACACAGACCAATGAATACCTGAACATTCTGACCTGTCCATAGCCGCAGCAGAACTGGTTGGCTGGTTGATGAAACCAAACACAGCAGAATAAATATGAGAAATCCTTAATAAATCAGCAAGAGGTAAAACTCCAAGCCCAGATGGGATTTTGGAGATTTATCAATCAGGAAGAGAGGATAAACATTTGAAGCACCTTTTCTTGATGAATGAGGTCCTATAGACACAAATCCCACTTTCAAATTGAAAACAGGCAGTAATTTCAGCCTTACTGAAGTTGGGAAAAGACCTGATAGCTCATATCAAGTTTCACTTTACATGTTGAATCAAGATTACAAAATATTCATCGCAATAATGGCAAAGGAAATAGAAACGTTTCTCAAACAGAATATAATGACCAACATGGGTTATATAATGAACAGTGTGGGTTTATAAAGGGGAAACAAACTTTCAACAATATCTTTAAAACACTACTAGTGATACAGCAAGCTAAGCAACTTAATCAAACAGTGAAGGTGGTAAATATAGATTCTGAGAAAGCATTTGACAGTGTGAACTGGGCCTATCTGTTCAAAGTGTTACAGAGATTTCAATTTTCAGATAAATTAATAAAATTGTTACAAAAATATAATGTACTATTAACTGCCTGTTTTAATATAGCCAGACGCACCAGTCAAGGGGTGTCCCCTACCCACATTGCAATTTGCACTTTACATTGAACCACCTGCTATAAAACTGAGAGAATCAGGTCTAATGGTAATACTGGGTAGATGGTAACAAAGATGGGGTTATATGTAGATGGTCTGTTGGTATATACCTTACCCAGTCTTGGTCATGCTCATGTTCCTCACCAGGTTGAGACCTCTGGTAAAAGCACAAACTTCTTATTGCTTATCATTAACTTTTTGCCCTCCTCTACTTGAATCATTACACCGCTAACAACTTTCCCACCAGCAGTTGAATTAATACAAACCGCGTTACCACCTCTTAAACAACACTTCTCATCTTGCTCTTTTTCTAACTGCCTCCATCTACCACTCTACCCCGGTCTTGCATCTCCTGTACACTTAAGTTATAAACCTTCTAATTATACCAATTTGGACCAGGCAGCCTAAACAGAACTAATCCTGTACCATGCTCACTCAGTCATATGCTATTACTACTGTCCTGTAAAATACTTATCCCCTCCTACATAATTTTATAATTTACTTCAATATATCTCTTAAACGTGCTACATACCTATACAATAATAAAATCTCCCTTCCTACATAATTTTATAACTTCTTTATGCATCTTGAACTCCTTGCAAGCCCTTCTTTACCGAAACGAAAGAACACTATAATTCTTTACAATCAGGTCTCCCTTCTGTAGTATCAATCCATTACTTCTGCAAGATATTACAGATGGAACAACTGTACAGACTTATAACTATTAATGTCAATACTTTACTGAATATACCTCTCTTTGTAATTATGTTTGTTGTTTCATGAGAAATGTAACTGTTGTTTTGCAAGAACTGTCTGAAATTCACTTGTTAATATAAATGTACAGTGGTGGATCTTTTTTCCCCAGACCTCCACTGAAAATGAGTTCTGCCCAGTAAGACTTTCCTGGTCAACAAAGGCAAATAAATAAATAAATAAATAATAACTGTTTGACTAAGCCTGAAATGCACTTGGTTGGATAGGTTATTTCAGGTACTGGTAGAATATGGAAAAATACCATGATACTAGATTAATATAGCAAAGATGCAAGCCACAATATTAAATTCTCTACCCCCTTAAGAACAACATAATGCCCACAAATATTCCAAACAGATGTAATAAATTATCTGCGAATAACAATTGTATCCTCTATTATGGAGCCATTGAGACTTATAAATGTGGTGGACTAGCAAAATAATTGGAAATTATTGTAATTGGAACTAGACCACAAAATCCAAGCCCTGCAGATGTTTGTCTTTCCACTGATGTTATACAGGACCTAAGCATTAACAATTGACCTAGGGACCCTCTTTTTTTTTTGTACAGACTTCATCTGGGGTCAGTCAAACCAACAGCAGCATGGGAAAAGATAATAAAACCAAGGGAATGGGGGAGGGGGTGCATGGTTGCCCCAGATCTATAGTCATATTGAAAAACTTCTCAGCTTCAAGCATTCACAGGCAGGCATTTAGGCAAATTGGGGCAGACAAGATGAATTGGGTGACGTTAGGGATTACTATATTGAGTACAATGTCCAGTGTAGAAGAAATTTAAACTCAGGGCTCCAGGAATATAAACAACATTTCTATACCATTTATCTGTCAACAAATTACAAAGTTTGACACTACCCACTTCCCTTATATATGAAGGGAGTTAACTGGTGTTTTGAACTCTACTAAGGTGCTGATACTGTGCCCCAAAAATTGTAACAACAAGAGAGGCAGCTAAAGCCTCATTTCTCAGTGATAAACAAAATTTCTATACCACTTATCTATCAAGAACTTGCAAAGTTTGACATTACCCACCTCCCTTACATACTTAAGGCGAGAGTTCTGTAATATTCCTGCTCTATGATGAAAATACCTGCTCTTAACTTCTTAACTGATGTTTTGAAATCTAGCAATCTCATCTAAAGATTGTTATTCCTGGTAGTGATACTACACCCCAAAAATGTAACACCAAGAGAGGCAGCTAAAACCTCATTTGTTAGTGATTTATACACAAGAAAAGCCTATCCTCTTTATAACCAAAGTTTTTCAATTGTCTCACTTGCTTAGTGACCATCTTCTGGATTTTCTAAAGTCTATTTATTTGTCAAGCATTATAACAATTGAATGACCTACAATATTCCACAATAGGGTGTATGGTAGAAGTAAAAAGTGGAATACATGCTTCTTTATCTCTATCACTGACACTCCTCAAGATGTCTTTTAAAAGTCCCTAGAACAGTTCCCTACCAATGTCTTGATATGATCATCAAAGTCTAAAGCATTGTCTACCATATATCTTAAATCTCTCACAGAACTTACGACAAAATGTTATTATTCAGTGCTGAAGAAAAACGACTGTTTCAAAAACAAAACACATCACATTGCATTTCCTGGCATTAAATTGCATCTCAATCTCTGTGACCCACCTAAACAAAATGTCTGGATAATTTTGCAATTTATTATGATCATATATATCTGTAACTATACAATCACCTTAGTGATATCTGTGAATTTAGTTAGCCAAGTGCTATGACATACTAGGAACTCAGACATCAGTAGCCCAAACAAAATGGGAAAAAGGAATGCCCTGTTTTCGCACTAAATTTCCTTCCTGACAGCTAATTGGCTATCCAGTGTACATTGTAGATATTTTTATTATGTTTTAACATACTCTGGAAGTGCTATTTGTTAGATATACAAAGCTAGGGTTGGGTTCTGGTTAATGCAGTTTCCAAAATTTACAAAATGATAAAAGAAAATTAAGGTGGAATAGATGAGAAATTTATGAAGGAAAGGAAACTGTGATTGGGGAAGTGTAAAGTGATATATAAAGCACTTTGGGAAATAATTAGTTTGAAGAATTTTCACATTTTGGGATAGAAATATTTAAACAAATATTTTATACATCTTTATGTTTGATTGAGATGTTCTCAGGTGCATGTAATGAGTGTTGGTGATATGTAAATGGTACTCCAGGATCCTGGACACATATTTTGGGGACTGTCTTAAATTAGTAGAGGTAAGGGAATTCATAGATACCAGAGTAAAATAATTATGATCAAGAAAAGGCCCTTATCTATGACCACTTTCCTGTTAGGAGTACCAGACACAGGGGCAAATGGCTTAACTGAGAAAAGGCACTTTTAGGGGTGCTTTTAATAGCTCCAAAAAAACTGATAACAAGAAAAT
This sequence comes from Protopterus annectens, assembly GCF_019279795.1. NCBI lineage: Eukaryota > Metazoa > Chordata > Ceratodontiformes > Protopteridae > Protopterus > Protopterus annectens. The sequence continues at coordinate 1,979,272,217 of NC_056739.1, forward strand.
GGAAATAAGGTCAAGCCCCCTAAGGTAAATGAGATTTGTGAATTGATGACTCAGATACACCAACAAGAAAAAAAACACATTTCTGGGAGATAGAAAGAAGCCAAGCTAAGCAGTAAGAGACAGAAATGAAGCAAAAAGAGCAGCAATGCTAAGGGATGATTTACATTTTGAAAGGGTGATGGTGTAAGTAGCTATACCATAGTTGAAGGGAAGAAAGAAAGTGCATTTTGACCTGACAATTGCTGCCAATATATCTTAGAAATTATTTAATTGACAAAATGCTCAAAAACTAGAAACTTTGGAACAGCTGAGCACACTGTAATTCTAAAGTAGCATTTAGGAAACTTGGGGGAAAAAACAGATGAAAGGTACAGCAGAATTTAAATTCTGTTTCTACTATGCCAAGCTGCAGGGTGGCAGAAAATTACTGTAATTAGCAGAATAAAAGACAGAAAATACTGGACATCCATCCTTATTATCTGTTTCAGTGCAGGTAAAGTGAATGAAACAAAAGCAGACAGTTTCTAACTGCAGTGAAAATAGTAAAAGAAAGAAAACAGTAAGTAAATAAATGAACAAACAAATAATGCTCAAATTGTGCTTAACGTAACTGATTGGAGGGATGATTAGATTTTCCTTGATTAAATAGGAGTGCCAATTTAATTTTATTTGTGGCTTTAGTTAAATCTCTGTTATATAACTTGTGGTTTCCCAGCTATCTACAGCACTGTGACATGCCGTTTTCAAATCTATACACATTTTCTCCTGTAAGTACATTTGCTATGTCATGTGGCTGCTTGAGCATTTCATTGTTTATTGCCTGAAAAACTATTTTTAGTACTCTGTCATGAAAGGAGATACTGCCAGCACAGTTATCTGAAGTTTTTAAAATAAGTATATGTCATTTGTGAATATCAACATGCTTTATATAGGGTGTTTGTGTTACAACTGTATTAGAACTGCATGTCATGCGTATATCAAACTGGTCTGTACAGATGTGTTAAAAAGGTATTTTATAAAGTGCTTGTGCTTAAAATGTAACCACAGTGTGCCCTACTGGAATAGAACAGAAATGTACATGCACTATTGTAACTGTTAAAGTGTATATATTTTAACAATGGAAAATAGAATATATGAGGTTAACTTCAGAAAAATAGCTGAAATTAAATTACTTTATGGCTGCGCAATAAAATATGGTATCATTCAGTTTTCAGTGAGCTAGAGACACAAAGTCTGTGCTGAGAAGTTTTCTGTAATGTCCATAGGGTGAAATAATTACTAGTCTTGAAATGCGGAGGAATGTAATTGTTTAATTACTTCCAGCATCTGCCAAAGATCTGAGATCTATGTATTTTCACAAGTAGATGTTAAATACTGCAGATTCCTACAGTGAGGGTTTCACCAGGGATAGAGTCAGATGACAAGAAATGATGTCATTCTGCAAGCTATCCCAGCAGTAATATTTGAGATATTAATTTGAGGAGTCTCTTAGTGAGACAGGGCATTCTGTATTCTGTCTCAGACCTGACAAGAACCATTAACCACATCTGCCTTGCCCTGATGAAGTAAGTTACTAGGGAATATTATAATTCTATTAAATATAGTCAAGAATATAGTAAAGCTTCATTTAGATATTTTTCTTTACTTATTTGAGACTGTCCTGTAATGTTGTTTTAAATATTTCCTGTGATTTTGAACTCTGATGTCACTGTGAATATATACTGAGTATTTTCCTGTTCTTTTATTATTTATTATTAAATATATTTAAACCTTTCATTGCATCTGTCTGTCTAGAGATATTTAAGTTTTGAGAGTATGTGCATATTTATTTGATGACACTGTGCAGGCCACTCCTAATATCCTTGCTCTTGGTCAAACTACCATTTGTATTAATATTAATATCATACAGTAGGATTGGACATACTTTGTAAAGGCCCTTAATGTAGCTGATAAGGAGTTGGCTAGTGGCAGTGATGACTACCTTATAGTCTGGGCAAAAGAGGGCATTGCTAGTAAACCTGTGTCAGCCTTTCCCAGGTGTGTGTGTGTGTGTGTGTGTGTGTGTGTGTGTGTGTGTGTGTGTGTGTATAAATCAAACCTCAAAGAGTGGGTGTGTCAGCTACTTGGGTAGAGACACCGAAGCACTGGTTGCACAAAAAGGGTGCTAGAGGTCTTTGCTTGGCCTCTCAGCTGAGATCTTAATTCTATAGCTATGCCAGTGGGGAATCTTTTTGGGGATCTGGAGAAGGAGGGAGAAACCAGCCCCAGACTGACTGTGGTCTCAGTGTGCTCTTAAGGGAAACTGCACTTGATGCAAAGAGCTGAATCTGGAAATACTGTGTGTGTACCAGTCATCCTCCTAGTGTACGTCCTCCACTGTTGCCAGTGGTGAGGAATGCGTCTCCTTGATTACTGGTCCAGTGGTCAGGAGTCACACTCTCCAGTGGAAGAATGCATATTATACTATGACTGGCCATTAATATTCAAAAACCAGCACACTGAATGGTCAGCCCAACCAGCGTACCCATTGTAAATTGAGCATATACCAACAATATAAGTCATGTCTCCCCGACTTTCTTCTATTAATATATGCTTCAATTTTTCAGTTTTCTTGAGCTAAGACAAAAAAAAAACACTAGAAACAAAAGCTGGCAGCACTTCATCTACAGAAACACAGGGGTCTCTGTTTCCATGCAGTCGATCAGGAAGCAGAACATTTCCAATGCATTTTTTTAATTCAGAATACATGACTTCCTCTCAGGCAGTGTGCATATAAAAAAGATGATGAAAGGTATGAAATTTGCAGTCTGGACAGTTTAGAAGTACAAGAGAGTCAGGACAGAAATACAAGGAAAATAGGGTATGTTTCTTTAGTTGTGCATAATGTACCCGATTTTCATTGTATTTCTGCTCTGTCTCTTTCATACCTCTAAACTACAGAGATTGCAAACATTTTTTTTTCCTTAAAAAAAAAAAAAATAAAGAAGCAATAGAGATCTTCCTTTGCTTCTGTTGCTTTCTTTACAGAGCATGGATGTACTATGTAAGCATGGAAATGCAAGTCTCATACGCATGCACTGTACATCATGAAAGCCTCAGGATAATGGGTAAAAACCTAGAAGGGCAGCATGGCCCACTTATACAAGAACATTATTTAAGAAAAGCAAATAACTGGTATGGGTTATGTTGGATTTACCCATAATTGGCTTTGTTTGGTCACTTAGCCTTCACCCTCATGACCAAACCACGCCCTTTGTGGATATAATCCAGCATCAACCACACCCAGTTATGGGTTATTGCTATAACATATCATACAATAATTAAAGCAAACTATATAAATACACAGTATCATATCAAATTAAAGAGCATTATATAACTGCAATAATCTATGGCTGGGTGTGGGTAACCAAACATTACCCACACAAAGCTAATTATTATTGCTAAAGAATATTTACTGGGGAATGAAATTTGAACACGTGTGCAACTGTATGGAAAACAACACATGGAAGATGGTAAACTTTTTTTAAATAGCCTACAATACCATTAACCTCATCAGATCAACAGCAGTAAGAGGAAAACAAAAACAGTTATTAATTTGGAGAATATAAGCAAAGCATGAGTACATGGAATGTATGGACATATTGATGTGAGTGCTTGAAATAAGAGAAGTGGTATAAATGTATGTGTGAATACAACATATCTGTTGGTGCAAGGTACTTGAGTACAGGTACATTTAAACATGAATAACAGGCAAATACAGGGTTTGTGAAACATAATAAAGTACAAAAGAGCATGGAAAATCAGCATGTGTCAATTCATTGATGATAAGCGAAGGGATGCCCCCATGGAACAACAGCACAACTGTGCCTGCACAGAACATAACCTCACTACTGGTGCATGAGAAAAAGTGCTGCTGCATGCTTAGCTGTTGGATGCTATGAACATACAGAATTTTCAAAAGCAATAGCAAATGCATGTATTACACATTGTGACTGCAGCTACAGGTTATTGGTTTCCCTTCAGAAATATGCATATGTTCTTGATACAGTAAGAGATTTCCAAGAAGGCAATTCACATCCTGCCCCTAAATGTTTTGTCAGCTACTAAGATGGAACTGGTTGTCAAAGAGTTGCTAAAGGAATTTCAAACAATCTTACCTGTTGTACTACTTGCTACTGTCATAAACTTTTAAAATGAATAATATTCACAGAACACATGCTACAGGTACCCTTGGTGAGCCAGGCTCTGAGAAAATCAAGGTAAACTGATTCTCATTAGGCAAATTGATGGAAATGGACATTTATTAATGTAGCTACATTAATAGAATATTTCCATGTTTATTACAACAAACTGCGTCGACCTATGATCCTAGAGGCTGATTGCAGGCATCTCTGCCAACTACATAAGTACGCTGATGATAACATGAGCTTTGCGGTGCTGAGGTTTACCTGCATGTCTAGCAACCTGTAACCTCTACATAAGGCTCGGGCACCATCTAAGACAGTAAATATTATGAGTAGGCGAGCAGGCATTTACTCGAGCCATGCTTGAAATTGAGTAAAAGATTGGCTTTAGCTCTTGTTCCTAACAGGTAACTAGCCGGAAACCACTTGTGTGTGTGTTTGTTTTTTTAACAGTGTCATTTCAGACTGGTCTGTCAGGCTATTGTTCTTCCTGTTAAATACAGACATGTCAGAAAACTTTGTGAATGGCTAAGACTTCAGTGGAGGAGGTCCTACAGATGTACTGCAAAGCAAATGTAAGTAGCCAGGAAATGCACATAAAACAAAATTAGAGGTGGTGATCTGCTTGTTTGCAGCCATGCATTACACAGTCTCTTGCAATCAGACACTTTCATTTTTAAAAAAAAATGATTTGTAGAGATTTATAGTTTGCTTCTGCAGGAAGATAATAAGGAATGTGGTCACCCACGTTCGATCGCTGGCAGAAAGGAACCTGTCTGAGTTGGAGAATGGCATGGGTCACAGTTTGTTTCTGGACTGAGGTACACCCTCAGTATCAAATATGCAGAGTCTGAGCATATTCCACATTTTGCTTTTCTTTGTTGTGAAAGGTAGTCCTCTGCTTTGTGAAGACTGAAGGTTATGAGTTTTATGTAGAACTGAACTGCTCCTATTTAAAATAATTCATTACAATGGCACTGGAAACAACAAATAACAAACAGAAGAGAGTATTGTGGCCATTATTTCTGTGATGGGGAGGGAGACTGCAATGTGTGTGAAAAACAAAAAGTTAAATGGTCATTGCTTTGGCTTACTGTGGGTGAGACATGTCTACATGTATATGAAAACAGCTAATTCTTGCCTTTATTTTGCACCCACGCTCATAATGTTTTTCCTGGCAAATAGTTGAGAACTGCAGTCACTAAAATAATGACAAATTTTTAAGTTTTGGACTCTATATCCTTTAGAAAATGCATGTTAATGTAAAAACCTATTATTCTAGCAGCTTTATAAATGCACACAATTACTATCTAAACTCTCTCACTGATTTTTGGCCCTTACAGTCCCTATTACTTTTTGGCTTTGGCTCTGCTTCTTGAGCTAAGAGGTTGAGATTGTCAATGTTCACTTTCTTCATAAGCTGATGCTAGTGGTACAGAGAAGGTAGGAACCTTTTGGGTTAAAGCACGTTGTGTATCAAAACTGAAGGATTTATACTTAGCACTGTTGCATGATCAGTGACATAAGATATGCCAGGGGTTGCAGGGGGCAGTGTACGTGTCTGTGAACATTAAGTTAAAATACAGAATTCCGCTGTTTCACTTTCTTTACTTTGAAATAAACAATATGTATTCATAATGTGGCAATTTATTTTTTTTGGGGGGTGGGGGCAGGCACGTTTTATATGAATGTGACAGTGAAGTTGCTTTCTTAGGACCAGAGAGAGAAAAAGAGACACTGTGTGTGTGTGTGTGTGTGTGTGTGTGTGTGTGTGTGTGTGTGTGTGTGTGTGTGTGTGTGTGTGTGTGTGTGTGCGTGTGTGTGTGTTTCTGTTTGTATATGCAATCGCACTGCTCAATGATGCTCTCTTACCTTCCACTTTATGAGCGCTAGCTTATCTTTTAATGGCCTCTAAGATTCGAGCCAGACCCTTGGCTCAAGTTTTGGCTTGGCTCTTTCTCAAAAATTCCTGGCTTACCCACATCTAGTAATATTATATTACACCTTCATATTGTTCCATGACCTTTCAAACTGAATGATGATGTTGAGAACTATATTCTACTGCAAACCAGTATTGATGTTTTAGAAACATTATATTATAATATTTAACAATATTCTATATTTTCCATTTTTCTTTTTTAAAGTGTGGAAAAGCAAATTTGATTAGACTGGACAATCACTTACATTAAATGGGGGGAAAAAAGTTTTTCCAAAAATAAAAGAAAGGGACAGGTATTCTCACCAGTGGATTGATAATCTAGGCCAACAACTGAAGTGTTTCTCTAAGAAGTACAAAACTAATGCCATGTTACATACCTTTTTGAAATATTCAGATATACTGACCTTCCAGGACAACTTGGATCTCATTCACATAGAAGATTACTCTTCTGCAAATATGCTAACACATGAAAATAGTACTTGTATTGGGTTATAATCGGTTTGCCTATTATACCCATTTATTTCATAGTTTCATAGTTTAGTACTAGGCTATCTGCCCTGGGGCATTTGCAAGCCTAGCCCTAGAGATGTGGCTTTCACCACCCCATGTAGTGGTACTAAGGTGTATAGAATAAATTTAGAATACTGTGCCTTTGTCTAGTAGTGACACATTGAAGACCCCCTTACTTATTAAAATTAGTTTACTGTGCCTCTGTCAAGTAGCGACACAGGGGTGACCCACGGGGTAAACCTACGATCTCCCATCCACTCGTCAAGATTTCTCTTGAAGAGAGTCAGTGAGGGGCTCTGCCTAACATGGACTGGGATTTTGTTCCAGAGTATGGGAAGCTTCTGAGTTATGAATCTGTCCCTCCAGCATGTTCTATTCATGTTTGTACTGAGGTTTAAATCTTTGGCTCTCATGGTTCTTATGGATTTGGATTTTTTGAGGTAGAGCATGTCCATCAATTCCTGGTTGGACATGGCCTTGTACGTCAGGCACAGATCACCTCTGAGCAGGCGGTATGCTACTGAATAGAGCTGAAGTTTCTTTAGCCTGGCAGCATATGACATATGTTGGAGACCCTTGATCCTCTTGGTGAGGTACTTCTGGGGTCTCTCCAGCTGTTGTAAGTCCGGGTGAGGTACATACCAAATGGGGCATTGTACTCAATCATGGGCCTGATAAGGGAGGAGTACAGGGGCACGATGACCTCCTTTGATCTGGATGTGAACCCTTTCATGACAAGGTGGGCAAGGTAGAAAGTCTTTCTAACCACTTTGGCAATGTGGGTGTCAAATGAGAGGTCACTATCAACTTGGGTCCCCAGGTCTCTGAATACTTTTTCGGTACTCAGTGGGTTACTGTCTATGTGATAATTTGTGGGTACTTTGTTTTTCCCAAAGGGGATGACTATACATTTCTTGGCATTCAGTTTAAGGCCATGATTCCGGCACCAGTTGTCCGTTTCGGTGAGGCCTTTCTGTAGGATGTATGTGTCAGCTGCTGTATCGACTATGGCGCCTAGTTTGCAGTCATCTGCGAACTTTGTCAGCCACAACCCTCCCATGTTTGCTTTCACATCAGAGAAGTAAATGCCGAACAAGAGGGGTCCCAGGACAGAGCCTTGTGGGACACCACTTGTGACTGGCTTTGAGTCTGACATGGCTCCCGCAATCTTGACTTTACGGGTTCTGTTCTTTAGCCAGTTTGCAACCCATCTTGTGACATATGGATTTACATTTAAGCTGTTTAGTTTATCTATGATCCCCGAGTGGGGTATTGTGTCAAAGGTTTTAGCCAAGTCCAGGTAGGCTGTATGGACTGCCTTGCCCTCATCAATGGCTCTAGTGACTGTTTCGAAAAAGTCAACCAGGTTCAAAAGGCAGGATCTGCCCTTTACAAAGCCGAACTGGGTGGGATCAAGTGTCTGTAGGTCCCCAATGTCGTTGTTTATGAGTTCCATAATAATTCTTTCCATAGCTTTGCAAACCAGGCTGGTCAAGCTTATGGGGCGGTAGTTCCCAGGATCTGTAGTGGAGCCTCCCTTGTGGAGTGGGACCACTGTTGCTGTACGCCAGTGTTCAGGTACATATCCTGTAGTAAGGCTAAGGTTAAATAAAATTTTTATATGCGGGTTTAGCTCCTCTTGGAGTTCACATATCACGCAGCCGGGGATACCATCGGGTCCCATAGATGCTGTGTTTTTTGCTTTGCTGAGGGCGGTTCTCGCCTGGACATCAGAGATGACAGGGAGGTTACATTCAGCTGGGATGAGTATTTCTTCTTTTGGAGGTGAGGGAGGGGAGAAATTTGCACTGAACCTGTCTGCCAGAATGTTGGCAATATCTGTGGGTTCGGTAAATGTTTTGTCGTTGTGTACTAACTCTGAGCATATCTGAGGGTTTAAGTCCAGGTTTCTAACATAACTGAAGAATGCCTTGTGGTTATCTTTAGTGTCCTTGGTGATTTTTCTCTCAAAGTTGGCCTTAGATGTTTTTATGAGAGAATATAGCTTTCTACTAGTGCTGATCAGAGATGCCTTCCATTTATGGGATTTTGCTCTGTCTTGCAGTAGCTTCCTTCTTTTGTTATACAATTTGTTTATGGCTGGGGTCCACCAGACAGGATGCTTTCCTTTGGTGGAGAGGGTCTTGGTTTTATTTGGGATTCCACGATCCATGCATTCTTGGAGATGTCTGTAGAAAGCATTTGTGTAGGATTCAGCATTGTGGGATGTGGTTTCCATTGGCCCTGTGGGCTTAAATGATACCATCTAAGTCTTGGGAAGTGTAAAGTTGGCTTTTGAGAAGTTTCTCACTGTAGTCTTTTGTGCTGGGGGTGGAGGTGGTAAATGTATATCCAGGGTGATTAGTTTGTTGTCAGATCTCACCAGTGAGGGGAATACTTCCGGTGGGGAGCATTTTGTCCCCATGTTTGTGATGATCAGGTCTAGTATATTATCCCCCCTTGTGGGAGAGGTGACTAGCTGTTCCATTGCATTTGAGTTTATGAATTCTGGGAACCTTTGGGCTAAGGTGTTAGGGCTAGAATAGTGCACCCAGTCTATGTTAGAGTAGTTGAAGTCTCCCAATATGATGGTATTTGGTGAGACATTCATATCTTCCAATGTCTTCAGGAAGTCTGAGTGGGGTTCTTGAGATTGGGAGGGTGGTCTGCAACATGCAACCAGTTGTATAGCTGCTGCACCTGGATGGTCTCCGATGCTTTATGAGTTGCCACTAACCTGGAGGTGTGGGTATCCTTGATGAATATGGACACTCCCCCACCCTTTGTGGTTTGGCCCGGGTTTTGGGGCCGAAAAGCATGATACGAAGTAAAGCCTGGTAGCACTGGGGTGCTCTCAGGAGCCTTGAACCAGGTCTTGGTTACAGCACAGACATCGATGTGCTCCATACTGAGGAGTGCTTCGAGAGCCTGCATCTTGAGATTTAGACTTCTGCCATTGAGCAGCATTACCCTTAATTTTTTTCCATTTTTGTTTTCTAAGGAGGTGGGTTCGTCTTTTGAGCCTTGCCTAAAAAAGGCACTATGGGGGTGGCAAGAGCCTTAGCCAATATCCGGAAGCCCAGTGGTGACAGGTGCAAGCCATCCCTTGCGAAGCAGCGTGGCTTGTCAAGCATGTCATCCCAGGCAGACAGACATTGGATCCCCCTAGAATGACACCAGTAATTGAGCCAATTATTAAAGCTGATCATCTTGTCTTTGTATTGCGGCATCATTCTTGGTGAGGGCAGGATGCTGCTCAGGGTCAGGGTTATACCAGCCTGGGCTACATAATCGGAGAGCTCCTCTATGTCTCTTTTCATGTAGTCCAAGGAGGTACATCTCAGGTCAATCACGCCTACATGGACAATGACAGAGTCATATTTGTACGTGCTTTTGAGTGACCTGAGTGCGTGTGTTATATGGCGGATCCTAGCCCCCGATAGGCAGCTTACCATTACCCTCTCCTTGCTCAGCCTGGTAAGTGGGAAGTCAGTGTGTCTGACTATAGAGTCACCTATCACTAGTGTATCAGGCATAGTGTTTGGCCTTAAGGGCTGTGATTTATTGACACACCGATTTATTGAAGTATGTGTTGCATGTGTTATGTTTTGAGGTGGTGGATTTTTGGGTGTCTGCTTTGGGAGCCTCTGTTGTTTTGGTAAGTTTTTTAATAGAGCCTCCGGGTATGTTTTTGTGTTATTATGTGCTTGATTTGCAGTTGGGGTAGGTCTATGTGGGACTGGGTTTGTTGTGTGTGTGGTTACCATCTCCTCCTGTCTGGTCATGCCAGCCCTGAGTTGAGAGAGTTCAGCCTCCAGTTTGGCTATATAGTTGCATCTCTCACATGTATTTGTGTTTGTTGGGAGGAGGAGAGGGTTGTCTGTGTACATGAGACAATTATAGCATTGTCTCAAGATTCCCAGATTAACCAGCTGAACAGGAGAAGATGCTAGCAATCTACCACTCGACATGCTAGAATATTATAAGAGAATGCTGTGTCTTTAAGGGAAGTGGTTGGGGTGGTAGGTGGATGTAGTGCTACTTGAGTTTGAGAGTGCTTGCTTAGAAGAGAAGCTTTGAGAACAAGTGCTATGCTTATAATATAATGAGTAGACTGGTTATTCTAAGAGTAGAGCTTTCTAAGGGAAAATCTGAAGAGCAGACTTGGTGGAGACAGAAAAAGTTTAACCCTGCAAAGCCGCGCAAATGCGGATTTTAAACAGGGAACTTCAAAAGAGCTAGAAATGGTCCAAAACAACCAATTACTACAGCTCTTGTGCTGAGGTCACTCCTTCAGGGACAGATAGGCTGCTCAAGGCTCCCCACTCCCACTGGTGAGCAAAGAAAATTCCTTCTTATCCAAGTAAGGTAATGGACAACACAGGAACTACACCACAGCCCAAAATACAGCAAAGCCTGTAAACTGGTCTAAACTAGTTGAGGAGAGGCGGGAAAACAAGGATTATTTTTTTGTTTTTTTTTGTTTTTAGATAGAAAACACCCAGAAATACAGAAGGCAGCAATAAATCAGTTACACAGGCTAGCACACTTTAGTGGGCAGCCTCAATAGTTAAATTAAACAAACAAACAACAGATTTTCGATTAATTTTCGACCAGGTAAAATTTTAAGTGCAGATACTATATAATGCAGCAAACAGTTAAAAAAACAGTATAAGCTTGTTTAAAATAAGCAAGAGAAGGTATTCCAAGTAAAAAACAGAAAAAAATACTTAAATCTGGAAAGTAGTCGCTTTTCTCAGTTCTCTGTAACTAGGACCACTCTGCAGGACCACGTGGAGCTGTCTCTGAGTAGTATAGCCAGGAAAAAACACTCTGAGGCAGATTTTAAACAGGGAACTTCAAAAGAGATAGAAATGGTCCAAAACAACCAATTACTACAGCTCTTGTGCTGAGGTCACTCCTTCAGGGACAGATAGGCTGCTCAAGGCTCCCCACTCCCACTGGTGAGCAAAGAAACTTCCTTCTTATCCAAGTAAGGTAATGGACAACACAGGAACTGCACCCATGCCCAGAATACAGCAAAGCCTGTAAACTTGTCTAAACTTGTCGAGAAGAGGCAGGAAAACACTGATTATTTTTTTGTTTTTATTTTTAGATAGAAAACACCCAGAAATACAGAAGGCAGCAATAAATCAGTTACACAGGCTAGCACACTTTAGTGGGCAGCCTCAATAGTTAAATTAAACAAACAAACAACAGGGGGTTCTTAACATTTGTTAAGGTCGGATCTCATGACACTCTATTGCTTAACTAATTTGAATTTTTCCAAATATTGGAGCATAATTACCATGCTCCATGCACTACAAATGTATTATCTGTACAGATTACAGTTTGCATTATTTCTTGTCTACATCTCTGCAATTGTAAGCATAATAAATCTACTCTCTAAATTGAAAAGGAAAGTCCCGGGATCTTTAGATGATTAACATTGATTTCTTTACACACAGAACCTTAGAGCAGCTATACTATGTGTACTTATACCAAATGGTAATCAATCCATCTTTCAGAACCATCCAAGAGACAATGGGCAATAAATTCTGAACAGAAGAATTCATACTATCTCTGTCTTACTATATGACACCTAATGATTACCATAACAACAGCTACAGACTTCATTTTATTCTCCACCTTTCTAAACAGCTTAACTGACTTTAGTACATTTAAGAAATACATTCTCATACCGCTTGTACTTGATTTTCAAACACTAACCTTATCAGTCTCTCTATTTTAAAATAAGGGTACTTACGTATTATCGCAACCACATTTTCGCGGTAATACTGGTTGCTTCCCGATAATGAAATCTGGCCATTAAATGTTTTAAAAATGTCATGCAATGTGTTTTCTTTCACAATGAAGGCTCCTTTATGCAGGGATATCAATAAAAAAGGAGAAACTTAGTGTCGCTTTTTATGTATGCAGTAGACTGGCAGCATGTCGTAAGAAACCCAGCTTGACCGGCAAAAGCACTGTTTTGAGCACTCCTGACTGCAATTTCGGACAACTGCCTGTCCGCATTACATACTGCAACTTTATCCCTGAAATGTTTATTTTGAAGTATGTTTACAAACTGTGAAAAATAAATAATTTACCAAAACCATCATTCCTGTATGTGTGTTCCTTCTCAGAAGGATTCCTTCCACAGAATGAAAATAATCCATTCATCAGTAGCAGAGCAGCCATGACGATTCAAGCGTGCAAAATAGGAAGAGGAGTTTTTCAATTTTTTCTCTTCCTGAAGGTAATCCAAACCTATTCTTCAGCAATAACACCTTACAGTGTTTCCTACATTCGTTTTGATTTCAGGATATGAATTTCGCAACCGGGAAAATGTGGTTGCGATAATACGTAAGTACCAAAATAAGATACATTACACTTGTATTAAAGCAAAATACTATTTCAGGGAATATTACAGATACTCTGACACAATAGTTAAGACCTGTTTGAAAATTCTAGAAAAAAAAATGAAAGTAACCATTTTGCAGGCCTCCTAGAAGCACCAAATTCCAGGCACCGAAAGATCACTTTCAACTCAGGCCAGGGAATCAAGTGTCTGATAGCTCACAGGGGCTCACATGTGGCAGCACAGACAAAAATGCAGCAGATTTCAAGCAAGGTAAGGGTGGCAGCTGTGAGGATGGAGTTGGAGAGGGTGGAACTGTGACTCAGCATTTCAGGCAGCAGTCATGAGGAGGAGTTGGGTTTAAGGATGGGATGGGGAATTTTAGGGATAGGGACTGATTAGGGGACTTTAGGTATAGGAAGGGGGTAGTTTAATTTTAGGTTTAGGTAATGATTAGGGAAATCAGTTTTAGGGAGACTGGAGTTTAAGTTTGGGGAGAGGGAAGTGTTATGGCTGGGTATTGGGAGTGAGGTTCAACTTAGGGTTTGGGTCTGGGTTAGAGTTTATGGACTAGAGTCAGGGCTCTTGTAGGAATATACACTTCAGTAGGGTTAGGTAGAGTTAGAGTTAGGTAATTATCTAGGTTCAGGGTAGTAGGAGTTAGGGCATTTGCCATTTAGAGCAAATGGCAGTGAGTAAGTGTGTCACAAGCGACGACCAAGTGAGCACTTGTAGTAGGACTCCCATTTTGCATATCATCTGCACACCACCAGAAGGTAAAAATAAATTATGGATATCTGCAGTTTGCTTAAAAGTTTTTATTAACAATGCTGACAATGTGTATAAGGTAATAATTTACAGAAAAGTGATGACTCAAGATTTTTACAGACTAGGCAGAGATCACCTGTAGAAAACCTATAACAAATAGAATATAATGACAATTCCTGAAGTCTTTCTGAATAGTTCAAGTTTTCCAAACCTAAGAATTTTTCTAGTAAGGAAATGCATGCCTTTTAAAGTTGTTTTAGGTGGCTTGCTTGAGGGTGCCAGAACTCAAAAATGGATTCAGGAACTGGTCAGATTGGTAAGGGAAAATGTGTCATAAGGACCTCCCCGAAATAATTAGGCATGCTCTTATAATAAGATGACCTAGAGAACATGTTTTTCTAACTCTGGTTGACAACAATACCCTGTGTTTGAACTGTTGTATACCATTGTCCATAAATGTTTTAATGATGACGCCAGTTTTTGTGATTTGATCACTTATTTTATAATTGTGATATATATATATATATATATATATATATATATATATATATATATATATGTATACACACACATATCTGTATACATATACGTATATATATATATATATATATATATATATATATATATATATATATGTTTACTTTTTTGCCAAGGCTCAGAATGCTAAATTTAGTGTTGTTAAAGGTGAAAACATTATTTCTTGTTTCTTGTGTATTTTTTACACTTCCTAGATGTCAACTCTTACTTAACCCCCCCAAAAAACAAACTCCGCTTTACCCCAAAAACTCTCATAACAGAGCATCTTTCAAAATCTTCTCAGCAAATGGCAATGAAATTGAATTATTTCATCATGCCAAACTATTAGGCGTTATAATAGATGATAATCTTAAATTTGATCTCCACATCCAAAGCAATATCAAGAAAAGCCATCTAAAATTAGACATATTTTACAGATAAAAACATTTTCTTAGCACACCCACAAAAATTACTCTAACCAAAATATACTTTCTGTCCTCCCTACACTATGGAGCCCCAATTCTAACCAATTTACAATCTTGTATAAAAAAAAAAAAAAAAACTTGAAAGCTGCTACAACAAAATTGCCACATTTGCTAATAATTCATCCTACTTTACCCATCACTCCAAAGCCCTGCATACCCTTAGCTGGCTGGAACACCCCCTCCTCCTCTCCAACATTCAACTTATGACAACACATAAAATCATACACAAACCATTAGCCTGTGCAGCTCTTACACCTTTAATTGACATGTATTTCCCTAAAAGAACTCTAAGATCGGAACACAAACAACTTCTCATCATAAATAAATCTAATAAATCTCCCGGACAAAGCCTATACTCATACTCAGTAGCAAAAAATTAGAACTCCTTACCTCTAGCCACCAGAACTATTTCTAATCTACCCACCTTTAAATGCTCCCTAAAAGAGTACTTTAAAGACTCTTGGACCTACTCCTGTGCCAGTCCTGGCTGAACTTACTCACTATACTTCTCTCACCCCTTCAGCCTAAATCACACTTTACGACCCTCTCCAGTCTCCAACTCCACTCCTTTCTTTTGTTTTTTTCTAGTAACTTACTTTTATTTATTTATTTATTTTACATTTGTTGACCGGGCTAGTCTGGCTGGATACATGTCCATTTTCAGCAGAGGCCCGAGGAGAAAAGCTCCACTATATACTAGTACATAATAATGATAAAAATAAACAAAAAAAGAACAATAAGATAGAAATTATAAGCATGTAAAGAACTATTCCCAAGTAGCAAAGTAACAGTGCAAAAGTAATATATAAAAACTAAACATAGTGTGAGGATTTCTATTACAAAATCTTTGGAAGAGTAATTAAAGAAGAAATAAAGCAAGTAACTCACACAAGACTCTATTCAACTATTTACAGTATTAACAATTTTGATAGACATTTGTGTCAGGGCACTAGTTTTAAGAAACTAATTTCATCAGCTGGGAGATTTAGATACAAGGTGAGATAATAGGTTGCAGTAATATAAAGAGAAGAAAATATATGGGAAAAGTAATATCCAAGTGGATGGTAGGTGAAGTACAGAAGGGGGGTAAACGTAGTGATAGGGACATGAGGAAGAGTAGTGGAAAGAGTTGAAAGAGAGATGGAAGCTGAGATCAGTCAGGATTTGAGCAAGGGCATAGCCAGTGAGTTTTAAAATAGTTTCTTAGTTGTTTTCTGAAAAGTTGTGATGAGCCTAGAGTTGTCAGTTCTACGGGGAGTTTATTCCAGTGTGAGCCAATGGTATTTGTAAACAAGGAGACCCCAGCTTTATTGTGTGTTTTGAGGGTGGCCACTAGTAATTTGTTAGCTGAGCGAAGGGAAGTAAGATTCCTGTAAGGGACAACAAGGTTATTTAGTATGGGTGTATTAGAAGGGAATGGAGAATTTTATAGGTAATAACTAATTGATGTAGGAGAATGAGATTTTGAAGTTCAAGCCAGTCAAGTTTTTTGAGATTAACACAATGATGTGTGAGAAATGGGGAACCTGTGGCAAACCTGGCAATGCTGTGGTAGGCTGTGGCAAGTTTCTGAAGGTTAGATTTTGAAAGGTTTATAAAAGATGGGGAGGCATATAATATTGTAGAGATAAGATGAGTTTGGGCTAAAGACACCCTGGTGGTTGCTGTTAAAAAGGGCTTAAGTCTATAGAGGGCACCTATCTTTTTATTAACAGTTTTGATAGTTAGGTCAATGTGGTAATCAAAGTTTAGTTGATTATCTATTGTAACACCTAGTAGTTTAGCGGAACTATCAGGTGTAATGATAGTGCCATTGTCAGACACAATAGAAAAGGAAAGAGGGGTAGATTTCAGGGTTGGAGAAAATAGTAATAATTTAGTTTTTTTGGGATTAAGGAGGAGACATATATCTTGGAACCATCTTTCTGCTGTTGTAAAGACTTTTGGGTGGAAGAATGAAGTTCAGCTGGAGATACAGCAGAACAGATGAGAGTTGAATCGTCTGCATATTGAATACATGAGGGTGTTGGGAGTGAGATAGACAGGTTGTTTATAAATATGGAGAAGAGAAGGGGTCCTAAGATGGATCCTTGTGGGACACCAATAGTGATTGGGAGCTGAGAAGAGAGATGGCTGTCCCAAAGGACTGCTTGTTGTCTATCTTTCAGATAAGAGTCAAACCAGTGCAATGCTGAAGGTTCAAGTGAGAGAAATTTCAAAGTGTCTAGTAAAAGTTGATGGTTGACCATATCAAAGGCTTTAGAGAGGTCAAGAAACAAAGCAGAAGAGTATAGTTTGTTATTGCGATTTTTGTTGATAGTATCTGTGAAGGCGAGAAGAGCAGTGGAAGTGCTATGGAAAGGTCTAAAGCCATGTTGAGTGTCTGAAAGTAGGCTATTATGTAAAAGATGATGTAAAAGTTGCTGGTGTATACAACGCTCCATGATTTTAGATAGTGGTGATAATAAGGCTATAGAACGGAAATTAGAAAGTTCATTAGAGTTTCCTCCTTTATGCAGAGGAACGATATAGGAGACTTTCCAGAGGGAAGGGATAGTAGATTCGGTTATTGTTCTGTTAATTAAAATAGAGACTGGGTATGCTAGTTCTGCTGATGCTAGCTGCAGATATTCAGCTGGTAGTTGGTCAGCTGAAGGAGTGCAAGGTTTGAGTTTTGACAGTAACTTTTGTATATATGTTGTGGAGACTGTACTGAATGTTAGAGTGGGGGTGTTATTTTGAGGGGAGGTGTTTTTAAGGGAAGTATGGGGAGTCATGTTCTTTGCAAGACAGGTGACTGTTTCAGTGAAGAAGTTGTTGAATGTATTGGCTATTAGGTTGAGTGGGGTTTGTGCTAAGTTAGCTGGAGTAGGTGTTTTGGTATTTCCTGGATGGAGTAGTTTATTGATTCCTGACCAGAATTTTTTGGGGTTATGATTTGGATTTTTTTGATATTGAAGGTAATAATTCTTTTTATCAAGATGGGTAAGTTTTTTTGTGGTATTTCTAAGGTGTTTGAAGTTTTGATGGTCAGTTGGGTTTTTAGTTCTTCATTTTGTCCATAGTTTATTCCTTAATAGCATTGTTTGCTTGGTTTCTTTAGAAAGCCAAGGGGCAGCTTTGGATCCTGTTCTAATTAAGCGTGAGGGGGCGTGATACTCAAGAATTTGGAGGAATGTGTTGTTGAAATGGGCCGCTGCTTCCTCCAGTGGAAGGTGTTTTAGAGCTGACCAGTTACATTGTTTGAGTTCATTGAGGAAAATAGGAAGGTTAAATTTCTTTTTGTTTCGTATAGTACGATAGCTGGCCTGATTGAGATTATTTGTTTGTTTAGTGATATAGGTGAGAAGGTGGTCACTGATATTGTCAGGGAGTATTCCAGTTTTATAAGAGAGGGGATTTTTGTTGACCAATATCCAGTCTAAGATGGCTTGTTTATTGGTAGATTTGTGAATCATAGTTGGGGAGTTTATTGTTTGTTGGAAATTAAAGAGGTTGAGGTGATAGGTGGGTTTGGGCGATATGCAGGTATTCCAATCAATATTGAAGTCTCCTAAGAGTATGGTTTCCTGTGGAAAGCTACAGGAGAGCCAGCTGAGAATTTTTTCGAGGGTATCCAAGTTGTTGCCAGGAGGGATATAGGAAGATATTATATAAATGGCTTTTCTTTTATTTACTTGGAATTTGCTGCAGAGTATTTCAGCATTGGCGGGGGGGGGGGGTAGGGAGTCAATAGAGGACACCTGTAGTTCAGATGTATAGAGTAAAGCAACTCCACCACCCTTTGTGTTTAGACGATCCTGCCTTAAAATGCTATAGCCAGGGGGAGTAATTTTGTTGTCTTTGGTACCTGGTTTAAGCCAGGTTTCAGTGAGACAGAGAATATCA
Organism: Protopterus annectens; assembly: GCF_019279795.1. Taxonomy (NCBI): domain Eukaryota; kingdom Metazoa; phylum Chordata; order Ceratodontiformes; family Protopteridae; genus Protopterus; species Protopterus annectens. The sequence goes on from NC_056739.1 coordinate 1,979,290,868, forward strand.
AATGAGTAGAGGTCAATTAAAGCATGGAGTTGTGTAATTTTATTGTTAATGCTACGAATATTTAGGTGTGCTATAGAAAGGGAGTTAGAAGAGAAAGGTGAACTCAAATTGTTAGTAGTTTGGTTTGAGAGGGTGTGCAGGAGGGAAGTATTTGGCCCAGGGTTGGGGTGAATGTCCCCATGTAACAGTAAGAGTGTTTGAGGGAGTGGAAATAATTTTGAGTTTTTAGAGGGTATTAGGTAGAACTTTCTAGTTGTGTGATACTTGTTATGGAGTATTCTGTGATAGTGTGGGGGAAAGTAAGGGCAGTATGAGAGGAGGTTAATGTAGGTTTGTTTAGGTAGGGGAAGGACAGAGCTAGTGTGTTTAGCTAAGCTAGGAGATCTGCTGAGGGTGTAGTACTCATAGGAAGTAAGGGTATAGTATAAAAGAAGGATGTTAAGTAGCAGGAGTAGATAAAGTAGTTTAAAAGGCAGGGACATGTTGAGATTGGTGAGCTTGACAAGGTTGGAGATTAGTATTGGGAAGGTAGGGAATGGGTGTGGCAGTCAGATGGGAGAGGATAGTTTTAAGTGTGAACGAGGCAGGAAATTAGATAGGATGTGAGAAAATAAGGGGTGTGGCTAAGCAAGTATAAGACTAGGGGCCCTGGGGGTGGGTGGGAATTGGGGGTAGGGTAGGGGAGCGGAGTGAGCCCGAAGGGCGAACGGAGCTGGGCACAGCAGAGAAAGGAAAAAGCAGTGAGAAAAATCAATCAGTAGGTAGAAGGTAGAAACAGAAATTAGTAGGTAGAAGGCAAATGTGTGTGTGAGGAAGGGGAATTATAAAAACAGAGAGAAGGGAGGCCAAAGTGGGTAATGGTTAAGTCAGGAGTAGTGCAGGCTTAGAGGAGGGTTAGATAGAGGGTTTATAAGGACTGTGGAGAGTAGGGTGTAAGGTTAAAGAGGACTAGGGAAGGAAAAAAAAAAGAAAAAAAGAAAGGAGACAAGTGCGACAAGCACGTAGGTGTAGAGTATGAGGTAGGGAGGGTGGCAGATAGGAGAATTAGAGGGTAAGGACTGCCATCTAGTGGTCAAAGTCTGGAAGTACCAAGCAAGGATAATATAGTAGTGGATACCAATAAAAGAAAAAGTAATGGAGAAGGAAAGAGGATTAGCGTGGTTGGAGAATAGAGGTGGTACAATGTCTTTGAGACAGGCGGGGGGAGCAACTGTAGTAGACAGGGAGGGGTATGGCTGCTGGCAGATGTGGCAGTTAAGCTACTACACCTAGGATGTGTAGTGGACAACTATATACATAAGGTTAGGAATGAAAAATGCAATTTACTTAGTGAGATACAATCTTAGGCTTTTAGTCCAAGGGCACTTAGATACTCCAGGTGAGGTGAATACCCAGGCGGGTATAGGTAGGTGGATATTGCTGATCTATTGAGTCTGATAAGACACAGCCAGGAGTAGATAAAGTGAGTATGATAGGTTTGAACAGAATCTTAGGCTTTTAGTCCAAGGGCACTTAGATACTCCAGGTGAGGTGAATACCCAGGCGGGTATAGGTAGGTGGATATTGCTGATCTATTGAGTCTGATAAGACACAGCCAGGAGTAGATAAAGTGAGTATGGTAGGTTTGAACAGAATCTTAGGCTTTTAGTCCAAGGGAACTTAGATACTCCAGGTGAGGTGAATACCCAGGCGGGTATAGGTAGGTGGATATTGCTGATCTATTGAGTCTGATAAGACACAGCCAGGAGTAGATAAAGTGCATCTCTGCAGATCTTTCCTCTAACTCTTTCGCTTTCCTCTCTGCTCACATAAGCTATACTCGTCTTATAACCTCCTTCTCTCCATCAGTCTTCCTTCTATAATCATAATATGAACACCATCGCTCATAGTAAGACATCTCTCCATTTCCCCTCACTGTCTCCACTCATATAATCTCTTATATCTCTTTAAAATATCTTATTGGTATTGTCTGAGGTCTTATTTATCACATACTACTCTGTGTAATAATTAAGTCTTTTATCACATATGTTCAATGTTTTATTCTCATTACATATTTTCACTCTTATGATTTGTAATGTAACATGACACTCTGTGATTTAAAATATCTGTACTTGATGTTTGAAAATTTGTGATTATGGAGTTGAAAATGGGCACTTTCTGGCCCAGAAGGACTTTCCCAGGAAACAAATGTCAAATAAATTAATAAATAAATTGTGTAATCTTGGGCCTGAGCCCTAGCAAAATCCATCTCTTTGATGTGAGCAGCATGGAACCAATAAACTTAGTCCTGCAGTTACGTGACCGTTACACTCAAGGAACAAAGTAACACAAAGTGCGATTTCAAACAGTGGACAAAACTGGATGAACAACTGGAAAAATGCATGAGGTGTTTTCACTGCATACCGGTATGGGAAATCTCAGAGTAGCCTTTTCACTAGTGAACATTTAAAGACTGTAGTGTGATGGTTACTGAGTGATGCAGTATTTTTTTTCCTCTCATTGCTTATGTCAACATTTATGCTTACACAATGTTTTCTAGTTTTATCTAGTAAAGTTTAAGCATTTACAATGGCCATTTTCTAAAATGAGATACCAGTATCATATCTTCTGCTAATGCTGTCACTTTCTATACATTGCAGTATCCCAGCAACCCTTATTCCTCATACTGCTTACTTACTTGCTTCTAGATCATTTGCTAAGGCTACCATGGTTCTTTTCTACTTTTGCTGTTGCCAATACCTTCCCCTCGTCTGCATACTGTTTTCTTCATATTGTTTCCCCAAGTACGCCAATAGTTCTAAATTTAAACTGCTATGTCTAAGCCATTTCTACAACCTTGTGATTTTTTTTTTATCTTTGTGAATCAGACATGTTAAATGGCATTACTGCAACCACAAAAAGCCACACTTTTCTTCCAGGCCATTTGCAGTGCCCTTCATGAAGATAAAGGAGTAGACAAAAAAGTAAATCCTCCATTTATAATGTTCTTTCTAGCATTATCTAGCCTTCTATTTATGCTCACAGTTCAGAAAGCCAATTCATTAAATACATTCATTATTTTTGTATGGTACTAACCCCCCTTTGATCATTCTTTGATTTTCTCAGATTTTTTTTGTTTTTTGGAGGGAAAACCAACACCCACATGCAGATCACCTATGACTCATGCATGTCCTTTATTTTTAAGATCGACTCTGAGTTTGCAGTAGGCATCTAAAAAGAGGTATCCTCCTGTTGCAACTCAGAGTTTTGAGTGGAAAATGTAATTAGCCAAGTTGCAGGAGTTAAAGTTTATGGAATCTCTGACTCACATCAAGTTCACACCATTGTCTTGCATTCAGTGTTATGAACAGAAGTCAGATCTGGTCTCTTTCAGTTCAAAGAAATCATATCTTCCTCTCAAGACTGATTTAAAATGTTTGTTAAGAAGCATTATTACTTCTCACATCTGTTCCTAGTACTTCTGAGTTTAATTGCATTAGGCATAACTGTCAAGTCCACCTTCAGATTTTTCATTTTCCTATGAAAGGATTGGGACTGAGCATCTAGCAGAGACATTTAATTTGCAGGTTTTGGTATATTTCACTTCCATTTAGAGATCTAGCCTTAATTATGAAACAGCTCTACTTTTCAACTATTATTTTGTCTACCTCTTCCATTTATCCCCACTATCCCTCCTTAAATGGTTACTAGTATTGTAGCTCAAGTAACCACTGAGGAGTCTAGCCCAAATTCCCAGTGGCCACTAACTACTGTCTGGTTAAGTGACTTGCTCAAGGTCAAAGAGTGGGCAAATGAGGGCAGAGGGAATCAAATCCTGCACCAAAAGAACTACACCTCACAGCATTACCCCTCTGCGCCAACCGCCACACCTTTGTTTTTTGCTTGTTCCCCCCTTATATATCAAGCATTGTCATGCTCTCTTTACCACAGCACTGTGCTTCTTCTCCTTATAATACAAATTGCCTAACTTGATATGCTGTCTGTTGCCACGACCATCTGAAATAATGCCTTTTTTGCAGCATCCTAGTTTAACACACGCTGAAAACCTACAGGATAACTAGCAAGTTTTGTGTGATAATCTGAGTTCTTATGACAGAACCATTTCCACATTTTAGTGTAAAAAGATTTGTTCACATATTTTTAAGAATTGTCATGCAACTATATGACGGTTGTTTCACTAATGGATCTTGAGGGTATGCGTGTGCATGTATACATGTGCGTGTATGCGTGTGTGTGTGTGTGTGTGTGTGTGTGTGTATGTGCTGTGTAGGCTGTACAATGCGAAGCTAAGCAAGATTGCAGCTATTCAGTAAATCAGCAGCCTTGGTACGACCACTAACTGAAATGGAATTTGGAAGCTGTTTCAGTCTGTGGAACTGCTGATAGCAGGAAACTGGCACTTTTCCTAATTATGTGCACAATGCAGTTCAGAAGTAAAACCTCTGTCAGTCTGGTATAAGCACTGTATGAAGTACTATTCATACCAGTCAGCATCTGGACTCCCTCAGGCAGCAGACAGCTATGACAGATCAACTGCAGCTTGGAACCAGAAGTCTGAGCCATTTTTAGTGGTCAGATGAACTATATCTGTCAATTTGTCCTCCTATCTCAATGGACCACAGGACTTTATTAGAGAAATTAGAGAGTAAGCCCAAGGAAATAGAGAATTGTGTATAGTTGTTTAATGCTCAGCTTTGCGACTGTCAGACTAGGTGGGATATTGTCCTTGTTTTATGTGCTGCAAATAAAGTGATACATTCTGTGCATTTGTATTTGTCTGTGTGTGTGTGTGTGTGTGTGTGTGTGTGTGTGTGTGTGTGTGTGTGTGTGTGTGTGTGTGTGCTTGTGTCAGCACGTGTGCATTCGTCAATTGCTCAACAAATACGCTACCTAAATACCCGCCTTAAGGGAATTTCAGTATTTGCAAGAGTTACACATATTATGTTTCAGTCTACCAGCTGTTCAACAAAATTCCATTTGAAATTCCAAATACTGTGGAGTTTTAATCGTAAGACAGAGTGCTTTAATACCAACAAAGACATCTGAAACTGTGTAAATTCAACCTTTGTTATACCATGAATCCACACTCCCTGAAACTGCATGTCACAAGTAAAGTACTGTACAAACTACATGGCACCATAAAATATTCAATTTCCAATACTTTTTGTTTTTTTTTTAAACAAAGTGAAGGACTACAGAAAAGTAGCAGTAGAGCTGTCTGTGTTAATCACAGTGGTGCCAAAATGAACACTGACTGGGCAGAGGTTCCCGGAAGTACGCTCCTTCTCATTTACTCAGAGCTCTTTTTAGCATTCCAGACCTAGAAATGCAAATTAACCACTAGTGAACCTTGCTGGTGGCTATCTAAGGCATCGCGTTGTAGGGACCTTGTATGCACCATATCTTGGTGAAGACATATGCAGGAGCATGTATCTCAGGACTCAGAAGGCTCTACTGTTCTGTGCCTTGCTATTCCTTGTTCGGTCACCTTAGCAGCTAGACACTATGTCATTTCTGTGCCATTTGTTAACACTGTCTCCATGCTGTACATGGATACACTGAAATAAATTCCCACCTAGAAGAGATTTTCCATTAGCAAACTCCTGTTTTTTTCTGCCCTCTATGTGCCATTAGAGGCTGATGTTAAATCTGATTCCACATCCAGATCTTCTTGCTTAACTGCACCACAGATATAACCTGTGCCCCCAACCTACAGCTACAATTCAAATTATGTGCACGGATTAAACTGAGGGTAAACCTATCCAGATATACTAATCTGAACTAAACCAATAACCATTTATGTCATTTTGCACAAATATACAAACTTTTACGGAATACGTGAGAGACAGAAAGTGGGAAACAATGATAGATATGAAAGTACAGAAAGTAGACGACTCATTCTCATATCAGTATTTAAGACTGGATAGGCATCCTAATACTGCCATTTGCAGTTTGCGATGCACAGAAAAATGCACTGTGTAAGCCTCAGAGAATAACACTGCCACTGGCAGTGCCAGTCAGCAAAGCTTCCCTGACCACAACATATTATACTGCTTTTCAAAAAACTGTATATGCATTTCAAACCAAAGGAAAAAAGTTCATAACTTCATCTGAGCAATGCTGTACTTCAGATAAAGAAACCCATCATGTAAGATGAGTTACAAGTCTGGCTTATTGCTAAAATACATCAATTAACCAAATAAAGAATAGAGGTTTGTTTGCAGACTATTCACTTTCTATTGTCATCCAAATCAGGATACAATAATAGGAAGGGGGCATTGCCCAGTATCATTATAATCTAGAGCCCCTGTATGGGGCACTGGGAGATTTGTGTTCCACGCCTGAAATAAATATTGAAATCACAATATCCATTTAAACAGATTCACAAAGAAATTTGCAAAGAAACCTATCTTTGTCACATACAAATTGCTTAACAATCCTATCCCAAGACAGATACAGCTGCATTGGGGCTACCTAAACCTCCTGCTAGGAACTCTGACAAATCTTAGTGCCTCATACCAAAAAGAGTAAATCTGTTTACTCCCCAGAAATGTCAAAAACATTCTGTCATCCTTCACACTTTCTCCAAACTTTCTCACTGCAGACCTACCACATCTACTCCTCCACTCCACTCATATTTAACACCAAGTCTGCAGCACCATTACCTCCACAATGGAAATGTGTCTTGCCTTTAAATCACCAAAAACCAAGCCTGGACATAAGTATTTTGGTATACTCTTATAGGCTTACCTGAATTAATGTACTTAAGGAAGTTTTTTCAACAAGTGGTTAGAAACTGGCTAACTGTTGACTTTTTTTCCAAAATGTTTTTATTCATTTTATAACACAATAATTTAACAGTATAGTAACGAGAAAAAAGAAATAAATTATACAATGTCCATAACACCTAAAAAAAGCAATATACATAGGAGAACACTTAATATTTCTCTAACAGATTAGACAATTTTATCCAAGCCATTAAATGATGGTTTGTGTTGTTAGTCCTTGCTTTTATAGTAGCAATCTTATTCTTACAAATGTATTTCACAAGATGAATAAACTCAATTTTAAAGACAGGAGTAGATTGAGATTTCCAATTTTTAATAATTTTCCTTGCTATAGAGAGGATAGACCATAGTAAAAATGTTTGTTTTTTAGGAATGACTTCAGGAACAGGAACACTGAAAAGGTTTACTGAGTCAGAAATTATACAGTTGTCATTCCATAGAGCTATACAAAGATATTTAAAGTCTAACCAAAATGGAGAAATTATTTTGCAATTAACAACCATATGCATCAGTCAGCATCAGGGTGTCCACATCTCCATCATTTCATTTTATATTTCTTGTACATTATTGCTAGTCTATGTGGAGTGAAAAAACATCTATGTAAAAATGTCCATGTGTATACATGCCAGAACAGGAAAGATGTGGATTCCTTGACCAACTGTAAACAACGTTTTTATTTTTGTCTGAGAATACTTGTTTATTAACTTCATTTGAATAATTCCAAAAAGAAACATCTGTTTTGCTAAAATCATCTCTGAGAATTTTATAAATAACACATATGTATGAAGTATTGTTGGGTGAGCTACTAATAACTGTTGAGATAAAATCCAAGATTTTTAAGTTACTCTTACATCTAATGAGGGTACAAGCTTAGTATGCTTAAAATCCTTACAAGTTTAGATGTCCAGCCAATTGTAATTTTGCAAACTATATCTGTTGATCAAATAGTCTGCAGAACTTATTTCATCAGCTCAAAGAAATTGATTCCAATGTAATAGGTCACCCTTCTTAAATTCTAACATTTTCTGAGTATCAAAAGATATCAAACATTCATTTGTGCAAGCAAGAGGAAACATAATTATTAAAAAAATCTTAACTAATTGATTAGAAAACATAAGCTTTTTAAACAGCAGCAATATCTGGTTTATAAGAGGCGTGAGAACAAGTTTTGACCTTTCACTATGAATATATATTTTTAAAATCCGTATAAAGATGTTTGCATGTTTTGACTATATGGTTCAAGCAATGTCCTTTTACTATTACGAAGTAAGGTTTCATGTACTGATTTCCAATATGATGTATAAAAAGTATTATTCCAAAGTGGCACTATGTTAATAAATGTGGAGTTTAAATAAAATCAATATTTGGAAACCCTATACCTCCTTCATCCCAGCTTGTGGTGTGCCAGAGAAGAGAAATTCTTGTTTTTTTGGGATACCAAAGAAAGTTAAGTAATACGTTATTAATTTTCCGTTTGATATTGACAGATGGGTGAACTATTTGAACTTGGCCAATGAATAAGATTTTAGGTAACAGTATCATTTTGATTAAAGTTAGCCTGTCTTCAAATGTGAAGAAGTGTCTGTTCCAACTGTCTATTAGACTACTAATTGAGTTTATATGTTGTTGGTAAATAGATGTGAGTGATTTTTTATAATTAGATTTAGTAATGATACCTAGATATTTAATATGCATGCCTTCCCAGTTTATGTCTCTTTTTTATCTAAGTTTCATAGACGTGCCTAAGTTTTGCTGTGATTGAATTTTAGACCAGAGATGCTTGCAAAGAAGTCTAGATTATGTAATAGGTGATCTATTGAATTTTCAATATCATTAGAAGTTGTTAGTAGGTCATCAGCAAACAGTTGTATCTTGGGGGATACTTTATCTGACAGTTTGTATTCTTTAATTCTGTCATTACGTCTAATATAATTTGCAAGAGGCTCACTAGCCAGGGCTAAAAGTAATGGGGAGAGGGAGCACCCCTGTTTAGTACCTCTTAATAGTTTGAATGGGCTAGACAGATAAGATCCAATCTTTACATAGGCTATGGACTTTTCATACAGTTTTTTAATTAATCCTATAAAGTTTGTGGAGAAATTGTATTTTTGCAGAGCTTTAAACAGACATGACCAGCTTAGGGAGTCAAAAGCTTTATCTATATCAAGGCTTAAAACAGAAAGTTCCTTTTTTTCTTGTTTGCTAAGTCTATTAAGGAGAGTGATCTAATTACATTGTCTTGTTCCTTTCTGTTTTTGATAAACCTGGTTTGGTCTTCATGAATTAATATTGAAAGAATATTATTTAATCTGTCTGCTAAGATAGACATGAATGACTTGTAATCAAGGTTAAGCAAAGAGATTGTCCTGTATGATGTGCAAAGGCTAGGCTCTTTATTTGGTTTTAAGATGGGAGAGATGACAGAATATTTCCATGAGAGAGGGATGTTTGCTGTAGTTTTAACTTCTTGGAATGCACTGAGTAAGATTTTCAAGAAGTTATCAAGTGAGAGTTTGTAAAATTCCAGAATTAGACCATCCAGCCCTGGTGCCTTTTTTGTCTTAATTTTTTTTTTAATTTGTTCCTTTAATTCTTTAAAGGAAAGGGGTTTATCTATGCTGTTATTATTGTGTTTGGATAGTTTCTTTTGAATATTATTAGCAAGAAAGTTGTCTATACATTTATCACTTGTAGATGAGTTCTTATTATTAATATTCTTGCAATGTTTTTAAAACATAAGATATTTTTAGATTTGTAACTTTGATAGTCTGATCATTTCTAGTGTATATTATTTCTTTTATATGACTTTTCTCATTTAAATATTTAGATCTAATCACAATCTTGTGCATACACATGGGATTAATTGAGTAGGATTGTAATCTGATTTTTTCCAGATTTATTGATATTTTATGCTGCATGATATCCTGATATTGCTTGTTCAGTTTACATATATCAGCTAATTCAGATTTGTCATTTGATGTAAGTTTTAGTTCATCAATTTCATTTTGTATGTCTAAAAGTTTTTTATCCCATTCTTCCCTTTTATTTATATACCAACTTTTCACTTTACCATGTAAGACTACATTTAAAGTGTCACATAGGATAATATCTGAAACCTTTCCATTATTATTGGTGTCCAGGTAAAGCTTTATTGGCTTCTAGACTGTTGACATTTTTTGAAGGAAAGTGTCAGCAATGTAGTGACTCTGGCTATTACTGATGACCTACAATGTAGTGACTCTGGCTGTTACTGATGACCTACATCACTTACTGTGCAGTAGAGCTCAAAAACGTAAAATCATGTAGCCAGTATGTGCAAAATCATCTTCCATATACCAATGAGGAGCTCTCACCATGCCACGTATGAGAACTGGTGATAAGATAAGCACAATGGATATCTTCAACAAAAACATTAAAAACTACCATTTACAAAGAAGTGTGTTTATTATGATTGATAAGTTTGAGAATTTTTAATATTTTATTTACTATTTATTAATCTGATAAGTGTGCTGGTCTATAGTGTATGACCTGGACCAGAAGGGCAAGCAGTGATATACAAGCACACAGTCACATGTATATATCAGTATATAATACACACACACACACACACACACACACACACACACACACACACACACACACACACACACACACACACACGTATATATGTATATATAGAGACAGGGAGAGAGAAATATAGATACATATTGATATATATATATATATATATATATATATATATATATACAGATTAAGGCTCCGAGCTGAAAAAGAGATGCTTTCTGTAGTCAAAGTTAAAGAGTTTGACTCTTTCCATCTACATCTGTCTACTGTGTGACTTAATTAGACAATGCTCCTAGGTCACCCTGAAAAGGAACACTGCTAACCAGGTGAGCCCACTGGTCAAACAGATTAAATCAAGAAAAGATCCACATTTGTATTGCTCTGCAAGACCTGAATAAAGTCTGAATTAAGTGAACAAACCATTACCCATCATTTATAGATGAAAATGTAATGTCAGCAGTGATAAATCCTAAGTCCTTTTCAGTATTAGACTAAAAATCAGGAATTCTGGCAAATGAACCATGTTTTGTTCGAGGCTCAAATTCACTAAAATTATTTGTTCATTCATACAAGCAAAATACTGACTGCCTGAAACAGCTGTACATTGAATAGGGGAGTTTCTACATTCCTTCAATGTTGGCTGACAATGGAGTTGGCATATGTAAGCTTGCTGGTATTGGAATTCCTATGTGAGGGTGCAGGGAAGCCTGATCCCTGCAAAAAGCACTTACATTGAGATATTTCATTATATTAATATGCCGCGGTGGTACAGCTGTAGCTTTGTTACCTTAAAGCAAGAGGTTCTCCCGTTTGATTCTCGGCGTGGCTTGGGAGTGCCTTCTGTGTCCAGTCTGCATGTCCTCCCCCACGGTTGGGTAGCATTTGAAAGACATGCGTGCGTAAATGGGTGTGCCTTCATTGAAGGTTGGGCGTCGAGCTGGCACCTCAGCGTTTCCTAAAAATCTACTGCCAATCATTAGCGGACTGGAGTTCCGCTGTGGCGACCCCTTACCAGGAAAAAGCCGAAAGACAAAACAAAACATGTAATGCTTATTTATTATGTATTTATTGCATTTGTTTACCTGGACATGCTTCCTTCAAGATTTTAAAAATGAGGATGTAAGATGTGAGGAATCATGTTGAAGTCTCTCAGTGTAGAAACAATGAAGGCAGGTGAAAAAAGCTTTCAAACTGTGTATATACATCACATGAAATTTGGAAGGCAGAATTGCTTAGACTTCCATTTTGTATTTCATCAGCACCAGAAATAATCCAAACAGATATTGTACAAGAAAATGAAGGTTTGGAAGGTGCTGTAAACATAACTAATGATTGAGCAGATGAGAAGGAGGGAGTGTATAAATATTTGAGAATTAATTAAAAATTAACAATAAAACATTAATAAATGTGAACAAATTCATTAAAGAATATTTCAGAAGATTAAAATTAATACTGAAAACAGCCCTGGAATTTCGGAACAAAATATGTGCCATAAATGAAATTGTTCTTCCAGTTCTAATTTACAGTTTTGGGTTGAATGACTGGCCCCATAAGGTATTGGATTTGTTGGACAGGAAAACAAGAAAAATGCTTCACTCTTATCAAATGATATATAAAAATCAGTGTATGCCAAGATTATATATGCTTCGTTCTGAAGAAAGTATGGGCCTCCTCGAAACTGATTATATGATTATATGTACAGATCTGCAATCATAAGGCTGCATACATATCTGCCGGCCTCATCAGATCCAAATATAGTGAACGTTTTGAAACATGAACAGAACAAATCTAAGATGACTTCCCTGCTTAGTTTAGCAGAAGCATATCAGCGTTAAGTGGGAATGGAAAACAAACCAGAAGTAGATAAAAATCAGGCAGCAACTGAATGTGCCAAAAAACAAAAGAAAGAATATAAGAAGCCTGGTCAGATGAGAAGGCAAGAAATGTGGAAAAGGCATAAATATAGTTGCAAGTACAGAAAAATTCTGGAATAACTGTATGTCAATCAGGATCTGATACAGCAATGGTTAAGAGAGGTGAATTTAAACCAAAACATGAAAGGTTAATATTAGCAGCCCAGGATAGTGGACTATATACACGCTGGTTTACATAATCCATGGAACATGTGGGAGAAACAAATGCAGGTTCTGTAAAACAGAACTGGAAACAGTTGCACATCTTCTTGCTGGGAATGATACACAGTATACAGGCAGCGGGCCTGTATACTGAATTGCAAAATAATGTGCAAGACTGTTGCACTGGGGGACTGTGCAAACAATCCAAAATAGAAGTAGATGAGATGCATTGAAAACATAAACCACAAAGCATTATAGAGAGTGCTAAAGTATATATTACACGGGATCCTCCATTACCAACAGTTCAAAAAATCGATGTGAGAAAACCAGACATAGTAGTCCATAAAAAGAAGAAAAAAAGTAGCATTGATCATTGAAATTGCTACACCCAGTGATTACAGTGTCTTATGTACAGAGAGAGACACAAAGTCATAAAATAACAGGATTTGCAAGCAGAAACAAGGGAATATGGAAGAAGGATACCCAGACAGTTCCAATAGCAGTAGTAGCAATGGGTCTAGTCTAATAAAAATAATTTACAGTCTTGTTTAGATATGCTACAGATACATGTAACGCCATATGAATTGCAGAAAGAGTCAGTTCTGGGCACAATACATACTTTGACTTAAGAATGGGGTCCATTCCTGTCATGGTATTAGAAACCCAAAAGACTTGGTGAAATTAAACTGGAGTGGAAGTGATGGCACAGCATGTCACTGACTTTGGCCTCCCATGGCCACAACAGCCTTCCACATTGGAGGCAGAAGTGGAAAGGTCACAGCATATATGCTTTGTATGTATCCTGTGAACACAGAGGAACCTTAGTCATGCAAGCTGCTGATGATACATATAAGGGACACACAGTCCCTCAGATCATCTTTCACACTCTGTAGGATATGTACAATCTTTGCAAAGACTGAGGAGTTGCTAGCCTATGCTTCTGTGATGGCCCTTCACATGCGCTGTGTAGCAGACATTCAGACAGCTAGTTTAGTGGTGGGTGGCAATACACATGGTATCTACATCCACCAGCATGCTGGGTACTCCTGTTCTCCTCATGCCCTCTGGAGCTTGTGGTAGGCAATGTGGTCTGTTCTGCAGGGGGACACATACCTTCCAGACCAAAATGTTCAGCAACAGTCTGTACTACTCTGTCTATCTATGTATCTGGGGTGAGTTCCACAGATGCAGAGGTGATGTCCACAGACTGGCTAGGGGATTGGGATTCTGCATTCCCTATGTCAACCATGACACCATGCCCCCTGATCATGGCAATTCTTCACTGCCATCACTGTTTGAGTTTACAGCCATCTCCATCATCAGGCAACAGCATATCCACAGTGGAAAAGCTAAATAGTACAACACCTTTGAAAACATTAAATGAACACACATCACCATTACTTTATTCCTAGTGAAGAAATGAAACGCATGGCTTATATTGGCAGTATGCAATAAGTCAGACTTTATCTTCTGCAGGTGCTCCTCTTGTTTAGAACCCTGAGATTCCTACACAACAAAGGAAACTACATTTACTGATATACAGTCTACTATATAATTAAGCAATATGCATTCCCCAAACACAAGTGATGCACACCTGCGGTATCTCTAGTGGAGATTCTGGAAACATGCTACATCTCTGCTTTAGTATCCAGTACCCCTCATGGGATACTCAAGCTTCTGATCCCCAATGCTGACAGGCAATGAACTACTCCATCTCAGGTTAATGGTGGCTCAGCATACAGACCACCTTCCATTAGCCTAACCATCTGTGCCAGGTGGGCAACATGCAATAAGGCATCATAAATCATGTCAGGGGTCCAGTGTCTGACTTGCTGATAGTGCCTTCCCTGACCACTGATGGCATTGATAGCATTAACTGCATCCCACCAGGCATGGTTGTTATAGGACCAATCACATGAATCTTGGATGATCATCTGCTGGAAGTAGAGACAGATGGTCTGAAACAAGATCCATTTGCTGAGTGGGAGAAACTGTCTTTCTTCTCTTTGCCAGGCATTATGCTGAGTAGGTAAAGAATAAAGTGTGTGAGAATATGAACATGGCTACATTTATTAAACAATACTACAGTATGCATATTCTCTGACATGCACTGGCTTAACAAGATTATCATCACAATTAGAAGCATTCCCCCACTCCCGTGAGATAACAGTGGAGCCAGATCACATGCTATACTTAGACTGCATTTCAGGTTACCTGACAAGGAATTTTTCCAAGCAGCCCTGTTGCTTGTTTTCTAAATCATGTTTGCCCATTGCTTCCCTGGCATTTGGCATGATATCCAGTGCATGGGTTCTATACATGGGCACCTACCATACGTACCTTTACAGACAGTGACCATACTTAGCAAAGGACAAAATCTGTACTGGGTCATCATCCAAGCATTCAAGGTATGGTTTCCTCAGCCAAGCATGGATAACAGTTAAGATTGTTTCAGCTGCATTTACTGCCATGCAGATATAAATATCTTCTATATATCCTGATCTACAGGGGTTTCACTGCCAATGTGTGTGATACTGTACAGTTTCATTGTACTGCAGCTGAATGCAAACATTCCTACTACACATAATAAAATCCCTTCACAATTATCTCCACTAATGGTTATGGTCATCTGTGATAGAAATGCTATATCAAGTTTCCTATGAATAATCTCCTTTCACAATGCCAGTAGAGCATACTTATGGCAATGACCACATGACTGCATGTACAATAAGCATGCACTACTGCTAATGTTACCATAAACCACAAACTTGAATGCTCCCTCATACAGTAACAGATAACTAGTCATGACCCTTGCATAATCTTGTTCTATGTTTCACAATCACAGTACACATCAGTTCTATTGCTTTGCACCTTTAATGTTGAATTGTTCCTTCACGAAGCAGTTTGACCCTAACTGACCTCTCCTTTTGATTAGTACCCATGCTTGGATTGTACTGCTTATTGCAGCAGTAGATTACAAATGTCCCACCTCAATTAAAACCTCACATTAAATGCATACTTCTACAAACATGAATATGCTACATGCAGACCAGCTAAGGTTAAAGTCAGAAAATGTTAAGGCTTACCATTAAAAGCAAGATATATTATTTTTTGCAGCTGTTAACAATTAAATTACATTGCTACCTTTTCTCTTTCGTAGAACAATGAGTCTCTTTGTTCTGCCAAGGTTTACAACATGTAGATTTCGGCCTCTGAGCATGATGATTATGCAAATGAAGACCTAATTCACTAATGTATTTGAATTGCTCTTTTTTGTGCATTGTGAGTGTGACCACAGTTGCACTAACAGGATCTCTCACTCCCATGAACCCACGTGAATTGCTGTACTGAACATGCCTGCACAGGTCGATGACACAAACAGTGGTGTACTGTAATATATTTTACATCTGCATCCAATGGAGATCCTAAATAACATTCTGCTCTTAAAGCTAAAACTCATGCAGGTACTGTATTGATGTGATGCCTTTGCATACACCTCTATGCCATCCTGACATGCCAACATTTTAAGAACGATCTTTTTCATGCCATACCAAGGGTCACACTTCTAAAGTGTCCTATATTTTATGGTAATTGTCAAAACACATTATAGGTGTGAATCCAAGATGTCTCCTGGATGAGATTCTGAGTATGACCATGGCATTTAATGTCATTGTTTCTGACAAGGTGCCCTGGTAGTCTAGTAAGGAGTCAAAAAGTTTCCTTTATTTGTTGTACAGCAACCACTGGTAACACCTGCTTGGGGATATCTTTGAGGGTCCCCAGTACCAGGCTATGCCTGGCACTATCTTGCCAGGGCTATCACCAATGCTGTAGGCATATTCCACTCTGGCAAGCAATGCAGGCACCACTATAGTGACCTGCAGAGGAGCTATCCTGACCTTCTAGGTGACAGAAAGAAGAGGTCAGAGTAAGGTCACCTGAGATGTACTGTAAATATCTGTCCAGTCAGTACAGATAACTGATTTCATGCATCACATTGATACTAGGTTGTAGGCTTGCCACTATATGGTTGTATTTTATTCTACAGCTCATGAGACTTATACAGGTGGAGGATGGAAAGGCTTTCCAGGCACAGAGTTGTATATGTCACTATTTTTTACATTTAAAAACACTCACTTTAGAAACTTTTTGTATTACTGAATTACTTATATGGCAATAGCATGTATATCAGTCACCCCTGATGTGCTAAGGGTGGGTATGTATACATATACAGGTATTGTTACTGACATTTATATCATATTCTGAGCAAGACTGAACAGTTATTCAGATAGCATGTGTGACCATTCCAGCTACAGGTCTGTGCAGATGCACATGTTGTATTAAATGCTAGGTATAGAAAGGCAAGTGATCAATAATTTAGAATGATGCCTCAGCACTTTGTAGGCAGATTGGCTCTTCCACACCTATGTGTACTAGGCACAAGAGAGGATACATGCTCAGAATGTTTGCCTGTGGCCATCTTGATAGGATAGCACATCACAGCCTAGCACTATTTATATGTCAAACAGCTGTGCCTTTCATCAGATTATTTGTTTTTTTCAACTGTACTTCTCATTTGCGTGATTTCACTGTCATAAATGTGTGCTTTACAGTTAATTTTATAACAATTTCTCCCTCCCTCTCCCTTCCCTTTCTTTTCTGTTATTCTTTATTTTTAACTTATTTTATTAAGCTTATGTAATTTCTTTTTCTTTATTTTGTAGTTATATACAGCAGTCACCTGGGCAGTGTCATTGGCTAGACCTGTGCTCACAGACCACCAGCAGGCTCAGCTATTCACTGCATCTCACCAGGCAACATCATGGGCTCCTTCCCCAGTGGCTTCACCAAGATACAGTTAGGCGACCACTTGTTCTACACCCTGTGGTGCTTCATTGGCTGGAAGAGCCACTGTTCCCACTGGTCTCTTTCAGAGGTAGTATGTATGTGACCTGCAGAAATCTTTCAGAGGTGTTGGGGGAGCTGGTGGACCACAGGCAGGATGCCTGCATCAGACACCTGAAAAGGGTCTTAATGTGACTACTAGAGTCTGCCTAGCTGTGCCAGCAACACCTGCAGGACTGAGTGGGGTGAGTGCCCATAATACTGTCTGACCTCCCACTTTCTAGGGATCATATGGGCAGGGTGGTGTAGGAAACCATGGCTACTCAACCCTCTATCCTCGTGTAGCCCTCCATTTTGTGTCATCTCCCCTCCCTGTTTGTCGTCCAGTCCTCCCCATCATCAGTGTCATTACTTTGTCTGTATGGTGTCTCTAACTCCATGGACCTCTCCCTCTGTCAATGTTACAGCACCTCTCCTATCAGTCTTTTGCCTTTATTATGTGATTGTGTGTTTGCCCCTTCTATCTACCCTCGACCTCTTACCATACATTCACCTTTCCCTACATCCTTCTCTAGCTTTTCCCTCTTGAGAAAAAAAAGAAAGCATCTGCACCACAAAAAAATTACCTTTCCTCCTCTATGCCTTCTATTCCTTCCCATTTTCCCTTAACTGTTTTTCTTGCATAATTTCCTCTGCTTGCTGCCCTCCTCCTCCTCTTTTCCTTATGTTCTATACTCCCATCCTACCCTTTAATATGGGCAAAAAACAGATTTCAGCAGTGCAGTGGCCTCTTTAACAGAGCATGCCACTTAACTTGCATTCTCACTTCTTCGTGCGTGCACACAAGCTGTGGCAGATACAACCTCTATGCTTGGCACTTTTTCTCATCTCACTTCATAGCCATACTAGGGCTTTCTCTCCATCATTGCAGCTCCTGCTCAGGGCAAGAGAAGAATCAATAATTGGCTCCAACTTGAGCACTGAGTTTTTACTTTGTTAATTAATAAGGATCCACATCACACCCAGATCAGGATCTGTGGAAGGCTAACCATCACTGTGGTGAACATGTTTCTGAATAGAAGGGAAAAACTGTACTGGCAGTGGTTAGTAAGCTGAATTCAGGCAGAAGAAGCTCACCTCAGGCAGTTGCACTCAACCAGTTGTAACCTCACTGACTCTACAGACAGCAAGTAGTGGGAAAGCCTGGGAAACAAGATGATTGCATTTTGCAACATGCTTTTCAACAGTAATTCACACAGGAAGTTGCAGCTGTAATATTAGCACAAGCTGAAGAATGCATGAACATTCATTCAAGTGTAATATATTTGCAGAGGAAAGGTTTATGAATAAACATTAAATTGGTATAGCAAACAACAGAAAGAAACTGATCCCACTGTCAAAGGATGCAGAATTGTCAGGGATGGTGGTGAATATGGAACTAAGCAGACAGGTATCGCTGTTTACATTTCTAGTGTGGGTTATGGGAAATGTTTCAAATTTACTAGTGCAAAAGTCAGTGATGCTATTAAAGGTGTACACTTAACACTGTTTCCAGAGGGTAAAATTGCTGGTACCACTGATACAGAGCAGTAAACTACACAGACTGGATTTATGCTTACTAAAATGAAGTCGGCCTTCACTCTTTGGCAAAGAATGTAATGGAAAACTGAATTGAGCTGTTGTACTAGGTACTGCATAAAAATTCCTTATAAAATATAAATACAAACTGACCAATCAGATTAATGATTGCATGTGCATCAGAAGTATTCCATACAATTGAGAAAAAACCAGTGTAGGCCACCTACACCTCCTATTCACTCACATATCCCTCTTCCATCAAGGCAATAAAATCTCTTTAGCAATCATTTCTTTCTCTCGGAAATAAATCAAACCTGCAATTGAGGACGGCACAATCAACTGCCACAACATCAACAATAAATGTTTTCCTACAGTGAATGTTTCATTAAGCATAAGTTTTTTTAAAACTTTTGTTGAAAAACTACAAGGTAAATATAACAGTAAGAAGAGTTTTCCTGTTTAAAATGCATGCAGATTAAAAACCAATACATTTCAGTTGAGCACAAACGTGTTACATCCATCCATCCAGAACTCCTTTTTCCCATTTTTGCACATGGAGTCAGGATGTCACTTCAACAATGACAATCAAACAGAGCCAAGGTTTACACCTCTGAGTGCACATATGTGTTACATGTAACCATACTATGACTTCTTTCTTCTAGTTCAGCTTCATTAAGCATAATAATCAGCTGTGTAAAATATATTTCAATTTCAATCATATAATTTAAAAACAACAACAAGAAGGGTTTTCCAGCTTGTACTTCAACATGCATATATATATATATATATATATATATATATATATATATATATATATATATATATATATAAAATGCTGCCTAAAAACTGTCTGTTTATTTTAAAGATACACAAGCGAGTAGAGTGTGTTGAGGAGATGGAAAGAGTACTTTGAAGGGTTGATGAATGAAGAGAATGAGAGGGAGAGAAGGTTGGATGATGTAGGGATATTGAATCATGAAGTGCAATGGATTAGCAAGGAGGAAGTAAGGATAGCTATGAAGAGAATGAAGAATGGAAAGGCTGTTGGCCCAGATGACATACTTGTGGAAGCATGGAGGTGTTTAGGTGAAATGGCAGTGGAGTTTTTAACCAGATTGTTTAATGAAATCTTGGAAAGTGAGAGGATGCCTGAGGAATGGAGAAAAAGTGTTTTGGTACCAATTTTTAAGAATAAGGGTGATGTGCAGAGCTATAGCAACAACAGAGGGATTAAATTGATTAGTCACAGCATGAAGTTATGGGAAAGAGTAGTGGAAGCTAGGTTAAGAAGGGATGTGATGATTAGTGAACAGCAGTATGGTTTCATGCTGGGAAAGAGCACTACAGATGCGATGTTTGCTCTGAGAGTGTTGATGGAGAAGTACAGAGAATGTCAGAAGGAGTTGCTTTGTGTTTTTGTAGACTTGGAGAAAGCATATGACAGGGTGCCTAGAGAGGAGTTGTGGTATTGTATGAGGAAGTCAGGAGTGTCAGAGAAGTATGTAAGAGTGGTACAGGATATGTACGAGGGTAGTGTGACAGCGGTGAGGTCTGTGGTGGGAGTGACGGATGCGTTTAAGGTGGAGGTGGGGTTACATCAAGGAACAGCTCTGAGCCCTTTCTTATTTGCAATGGTGATGGACAGTTTGACAGACGAGATCAGACAGGAGTCCCCATGGACTATGATGTTTGCAGATGACATTGTGATCTGTAGTGAGAGTAGGGAACCGGTGGAGGAGACTCTGGAGATATGGAGATATGCTCTATCGAGAAGAGGAATGAAGGTCAGCAGGACTAAGACAGAATATATGTGTGTGAATGAGAGGGAGGATAGAGGAATGGTGAGGATGCAAGGAGTAGAGGTGGCAAAGGTGGATGAGTTTAAATACTTGGGGTCAATAGTTCAGAGTAACGGTGAGTGTGGAAGAGAGGTGAAGAAGAGAGTACAGGCAAGATGGAGTGGGTGGAGAAGTGTGTCAGGAGTGATTTGTGACAGACGAGTACCTGTAAGAGTGAAAGGGAAGGTCTACAAGAGGGTGGTGAGACCAGCTATGTTATATGGGCTGGAGACAGTGGCATTGACAGAAAGGCAGGAGTTTGAGCTGGATGTGGCAGAGTTAAAGATGTTAAGATTTGCACTGGGTGTGACGAGGGTGGACAGGATTAGGAATAAGTATATTAGAGGGTCAGCCCAGGTTGGAAGGTTTGGAGACAAAGCCAGAGAGGCAAGATTACGTTGGTTTGGACATGTGCTGAGAAGGGATGCTGAGTATATTGGGAAAAAGATGCTAAGGATGAAACTACCAGGTAACAGGAAAACAGGAAGGCCTAAGATAAGGTTTATGGATGTGGTGAGAGAGGACATGCAGGTGGTTGGTGTGACAGAGCAAGATGCAGAGGACAGGAAGAAATGGAAACAGGT
Organism: Protopterus annectens; assembly: GCF_019279795.1. Classification (NCBI taxonomy): domain Eukaryota; kingdom Metazoa; phylum Chordata; order Ceratodontiformes; family Protopteridae; genus Protopterus; species Protopterus annectens. Next base: position 1,979,312,140 of record NC_056739.1, read on the forward strand.
GATCCGCTGTGGCGACCCCTAACGGGAATAGCCGAAAGAAGATGATGATTTGATGAAAATGTTGTAAACAATGCAAGCCTCTGACTATTATTTCCTACATAATAACCACATTCACTTGCAATTAGAAAACTGACATTTCTGCAGAAATACTAACTAAAACTACTCAGCGGCCAATGCCTAACTAATGTATGTATCTAAAGTACACTCACACACACACACACACACACACACACACACACACACACACACACACACACACACACACACACACACACACACACTAGCATAGCGTTCATCTGTGGGGTAGCATATACTCTACAAAAGTGAATATCTATTTAAATAGTTTGGATAAACCTTAATGATGCAAAATTACACCCTTCTAAGAATAATACACATCATCATTAAAATGTACAGATTCAGAAATGTCTATATCATTAAAATAACTATACCTTTCAACAAAGATAGATTACAAAGGTGATAAAACTTGGAAAAAAACTTGATTTTTAATATTATTTCCAACAAATGCCACAATTTTACCAAACCTTAACATTTTCCACTCAAATTTTCTACAAACTGTCCAAGAACTGATATGCAAAGTCATCTGGAAGGGAGCCCTAAATAAAGGAAGTTTCAATAGTTTTGTTCATCTTATATATGACCTGTGCAGTCCTCAAAGTCCTCACCCTCAGCAGCAGACAAGGAATGCACATGTACTGCCAGTGTATGTGGCCTTAAATGTTCAGGAGATGAGTGCAGAGTCTCAGACGACAGGAAGTCAGTGTCTGGAGATATGCCTGAAAACAGCAGCATGGGATTTGGTCAAGACAGTGCTTCGCCCAGTGTTGGAGTCAGACCATGTTCTCTGAGGATGTGATCCTGCACCCACAGGTGCAGGGCCACTACACTTCAAATATCTCTCTGAAATCTATGGCCTGAGATGCAGCCACTTGCATGGAAAGACCTGATTATGCTTCTCATTCTGGGCCAAAAGGCTCTGCTAAATCTTGCAATTTGGAAGAGTTCTTGAGCCAAAATGTTATTGCTGACCTACAGCCAAGCAACTCAAGAAAATACTTCTTGGGAGTAGCTCAGATGGTGATACCTGCAAGACATATCCCAAAAATGGCTGCCAGGAGGTACAGCTCTTCTGACCTCATTGATGTCAAAAATGTAGAGCACAGATGTACAAGGAAAGACAGAGTTAGGTGGATAAAAATTGCTGCAGCAAATGTGGAAAAAATAATACAAAATATTAGGTGATAAGCTATAGCATAAAGCAAGCTTCCTAGATTGAAAAACAGAAAATATACGTTTGCTATAATGCCTTTTTTAGGCAAAGTTCAAAGGACAAAAACACCAACGTAACAGGTACAAGCATGCAAAATCTGAAGGTAATGCTACTCAATACTAAAAGTCTACACTTCAAAATGCATTCTCTCGAGGCACTCCTAAAAATGTAGTACATTGATATCTGTGCAGTAACTGAGACCTGGCTCAAGGCTCCAGATAGCACCCCTGCAATACCAGGCTACAACTTTTATCACACTTTTCGGCCACCAAACCAGGACCAAAACACTAAAGGCGGAGCAATGTCCATATTCACCAAGAATGTTCAAAACACCAGGCTAGTTGCCCAACACAATGTGTCTAAAATTCTCCAGGTGCAACTAATACTAGGTAAGACTGCAATTCAAATTGTAGCTTGCTACAGATCCCCCACCATGCCCCAAGAGTCTAACTACACCTTTATAAACATACTGGAAAATATTTAGATACAACCAAGCACCCTAATACTGGGTGATTTCAACTACCCTGGCATTAACTGGGAAAACTACTTGTGTACCAACATCTTTGCCCAATGGTTCTTGGAATTCATAAATGCCAATGCCCTGGATCAACTAATCCTTAATCCCACCAGGGGCTCCAATATCCTACACCTGGTCATTACCAACATGGGAAATCGAAGCTCCACACTTATGGTCACCCCCTCGTTGGTCAGGTCTGACCATAAGCTAATCACCCTTGACATCCACATCCCACCCCCACCCCCCAATAAGGAAACCTCTGTCAAAAAACTTCTCCAAAGCCAACTTCAAGTTACTCAAGTCAGAAGTGATAAACTTCATGACATCCATGCAGATGGGAACTGAAAGTTCGACTGCTGAATCCTACACTAAGGCACTGTACGAGCACATCTACTTGTGCATGAATCATGCTATCCCCAATAGAACCAAGACACTCTCCTCCAACAAAAGGAAGCCAATCTGGTGGTCCCCTGCCATAAACAAACTTTACAACAAAAGGAAGAAACTGTTGCAGAAAAGAGGAAAATCTAAGGATGCAAAAAAACTCCTTTACCAGCCTCAGTAAGAAGCTGAGATCTCTCATAAAATCCACTAAAGCTAGTTACGAAAATAAAATTGCCAAAGATTCCAAAGACAACCACAAGGCATTCTATAGCTATGTCAAGAATCTAAATGGCAATGCTCAGATCTGCTGTGAGCTACAACAGAATGGCATTAAATATACTGATCCCAAGGATATTGCCAATATCCTGGCAGATCGATTCAGTGTAAACTTCACCCCACTCTCACCCCCTAAAGGGCCCATCTCGATAATGAAAGATTGCCAAATTCCGGTAATAACGGCTACACAGGTAAAAAACACACTCTCAAAAGCTAAGAATACAGCATCCATGGGACCAGATGGCATCCCAGGCTCTGTACTGCATGAACTACAAAATGAACTGGCACCTCACCTAAGTGTCATGTTTAATCAAAGCCTCATCTCAGGCTTCGTGCCCACTGAGTGGCACACAGCTACAGTTATCCCACTCCACAAGGGGGGATCCACCTTGGATCCTGGGAACTACTGCCCCATCAGTCTGACGAGGCTGATCTGCAAGGCCATGGAACGTATTATCGTGGAACTTATAAACAAAGACATTGGCAACATTCAAACATGGGACCCCATACAGTTTGGGTTCATGAAGGGCCGATTTTGTCTCCTGAACCTGATTGACTTCTTCAAATCAGTCTCCAGAGCCATGGACAAGGGTAAGGTGGTCCACACAGCCTATCTGGACCTCACCAAGGTCTTCAACACCATTCCCCACTCTGGAATCATAGATAAACTTACTAAGCTGGGCATTAATCCATATGTCACTCGATGGGTTGCCAACTGGCTTACTGACAGAACCCATACTATTAAAGTAGCCAACTCCAAATCCAGCTCCAGACAATTGACAAGTGGAGTACCTCAGTGTTCAGTCCTGGGACCACTCTTTTTTGGCATCTACTTCTCTGAAGTACAGGCCAACAGTAAGGGACTCTGGCTAACAAAGATCGCAGATGCCTGCAAACTGGGAGCCATTACTGAATCCCCAAATGATGTGGATATTGTACAAAAGGGCCTTACAGAAACAGATGTTTGGTGCCAGAGCCATGGGCCTCAAGCTCAATGCCAAGAAATGTATAGTTATTCCCTTTGGGAAAAAGCGTGTACCCATGAATTACCACATAGGTGGCAGTACACTAAACACCGAAAGTGTGATAACAGACTTAGAGACACAGGTGGACAGTGGTTTCACCTTTCATAACCACATCGCCACAACAGTCAGGAAATCCTTCTATGTGGTGCACCTCATCACTAAGGGCTTTTCATTCAGAAAAAAGGAGGTAATTCTCTCACTGTACTCATCATTAGACCCATTATACACTACAATGCCCCATTTGGTATGTACCTCTCAAGACATCTGCAACAACTGGAAAGGCCACAGAAGTATCTCACTAAAAGAATCACAGGCCTAAAGTAGATGTCCTATGCTGACCATCTAAAAAAACTCCACCTATACTCTGTCGCATATCGTATACTCAGAGGCAATCTCTGCTTAACATACAAGGCCATGTCAAACCCAGAGCCACACACACTTAAAGAAATCTCAATCCCTCAGAGACAAACACTCCAGGGATCTAAACCTTGTCATCACAATGAACAAAACATATTGGAGGGATAAGTTCCTGACCCAGAGACTCCCCAGACTCTGGAATAGACTGCCCATATATGTCAAGCAGGGCACCTCTTTGGCCCTCTTCAAAAGGAACCTTGATGATTGGATGGGAGATAGGAAATTCACCCCGGGATCAAGTCAGTCACCCTGCTAGACAGGGGTCCAGGGAAGTAAATACTGTGGGAAGAAATAGCCAGGGAACTGTTATGGCTAGGCTTGTATAGGCCCTAGGGCCGATAGCCTACTACCAACCTATGAACCTATGAATCTATGAGAGGTTGATTCCTGAGTGGATTTTGGAAGGTATTTATTAGTAAAGTTCACTCTAACAAAATCCACATCCCTCCTCCTGGATCCATCTGGGACTGGATTTTCTAATTCTCTCAAAATAATCTCATCTCTCAGGCACCATCCCGTTACTTTCTCATCCCATCTCCTGCCTTCACTCATTAGTCATCTAATTTCATCCAATTCAGTCAATTCAAACTTGAAACTCAAACTTATCCCCCAACCAATCCAATTAAACACCTTCAAACTCAACAACTCAACTGGCCTTAACTTAATACTCTCCTAGACAACAATGTAGAACATTTCAAACCTATTTTCCTAGACACTCTGAATGGCTCTAAGAAACAAAAGAAACAAAATCAAAACTAACTCTTGGCTGACTTGGCTGACTAAACAACAAATACTATCACACACAGAGACAAAGCCTGGAAGCAAAATCAAAAAACAAAACTTCCTTCTTCCTTCCTCCCCAACTCAACAACCAAGTAAAAAAAAAAAAAAACTACACAAAAAAAAAAAAAACGACTAAAGTGCAGTCTAAAAAAAAAAAATAAATAAACAAAAACAATTTTGGAAATCAGTTAACTCCCTCTACACCAGTCCAAAAAAATAATCCTGACCCTAGTTTAACTGACAACAAAGGAATTGAGTTCTTCACTTCCCTTCTTTCTTCCCAGACCTAGGTAAATCTACAAAAACATTCCCAACAACAATCCACCCCTAATCCTCTCTCTCTCCTCAACCATATAACTAATATAAATGTCTCTTTGAATTTCCAGTTCACCAGTTTTTCAACCAGCTTCATAAAAGCTCTTATCTAATCTTAAACCAACAACATACCTCCTCCCTTCCTCAAATGCACAGCTTTCCTATTAGCTCCTGATAATTAAAATCCTGATAGAAAGATAAATAAACAGCGTCGAACCCAAAAACTCTACCTACTCCTCTCACATCCTAAAGGAACAAAAACAAAACACCACTATCTCTCTTCCCCCCCCCCCTCTCTACTCCTCTAATCTCTAAAAAAAAAATGTGTCCACACCACCCTTTTTTACCTCCTAAACACAGAATCACCTTCTTTCCTTCCACCCAACATGGCTGGCCGCCCTGGCCATAGCACCATATTTGCCTTACTATCCTTCCTTGAACAGTCAAACTGAGCCGAGACTCTGGACTCCTTGTATCCACCTTTCTACACAAAACCCATACACACTCATACTCATCTACACACCCTCCAACCTCGCCAACCTTAATCTACTCTACTTCTCTCCTCCCTCTCTCTCTACCTAATCTTCCTTCCTGACTCTGTCTCTACCTTGAACTGATTTCCTTCCTTCTTTCCCACACCTACACCGTCCTCTAGTTCCCCATCATGGAATCATCCTTAAATAATCTTTTATAAATAATCTAATAACACCACAGTCATCAATATACCTGATCCCATCATCATATGATATGCTGCCCACCTTGGTTGTGCTGCCTCTAACTAACACAAATAGCCTTTTAAAACACACATAGCCTTTTCCCACACACCAGAGCTGATGCACCAACAAAACACCCTCTCTCAAACCTAATAATAAATTTTCAATTCTTTTTTCCCCCCTCAGCTTTTCCTCTCATCCTTTGACAAAACCAACTTCAAAGAAAACAAAATTCCACCAGCTAAACTAGTAGTGCATTACCATAGACAGCATTACCATTAGGTATCCACATTCAACAAAACATAACAGAACCTAACAAAAACAAAAAAAAAAACAAAAACACAGGCATTCAAAACAGAAACAACCATTTCATTTCACCTCTAGGCACACCCTGGCAACTACACCCTTTTACCCTCTTTATCTTTATGGAGCCCCCTCTTTATTTCATCATCTTTTAACCAATCTGCCTCTCAACTAACAAGATCCTATAATAAGATTCTAATCAAAACCTCAACCAAAAACTGCAACTCACCACTGCCTGCTCTAAAAATCCAACTCTTTGGCTTGAACTTCCCCAACCCCTGCACCTATCTAAACTAACCACCCCCAAATTAATATTTTACCCAGACCCAACGCTCCTGCCTTAATAAACATCCTTCCTTCCACTCCACCTCCAAAAAGATCTCTGAGATCTGAACACCACAACCTTATCTCCATCCACAAGGCTACTCCTTGCCGGCCAACTTCTACCTCTCTCCTCTCCTCTCTCCTCTCTCCTCTCTCTCTAACTCTCTATACCTAACCTACCTCCTTTCTCTTCTCCCTTCTCAAATACAAAACATCCAAATGGAAATGTTCCTGCTCCACAGATATATATTCAGGATCCTCTTTCCCTGCCCTCTCCTCTTCCTGGCCCCTCCTCTCTACCTCCATGATTTTCCTGACTTTTCTAACTTTCTCCTGACTCAAAAAAAAAAAAAAAAAAAAAAAAAAAAACATCTATGTATTGTATTTTTTTTTATTTTACTCTGCACTGTTCATCTTTATTATTGCTCATTATTACACATTTATGTAAAATGTATTTCCTGACTGCTTGAATCTTACTCATGTATTTATACATTAACTTTTATGACTTCCTGGTAATCAAAAAGAAGGATAGGAGTTAACAATGTTTTTCAGGTTTCAATAATGGAAGATGAAAAAGAGAAGGCATAAACTCTGAATATAAATAGCAGTGAATACATCTTGCAGAAAAAAAATGAGAAATGTGAGACCTAAAACTCATCGTTAAATCATTTATGTAAGTGGCATCTCCCTTCACCCCCCCCCCACTCCCTATTACCAAAATAAATCAATTCCAGAATAACTGTGTCTCAGAGGAAAAAGAGACCTTTCACAAACGCTGAACTCCAAACTCCTTAAAATGTATAACTAATCACATGTTTGTGATTGCACATTTTACACTTAAGCTTGCTATCCCCTTGCCTTTCAACTTGCCATCTGGCAATGTGATGTGCCCAGTTATATCTCCCCCTTCCCTTTGCTTTTTTGTTGCTAATCCTTTCCATCATTTGCATTCTCTAAAGCTACCATTTCTGGAATGTGCCTTTTTCATGAATTATGAACACCCGCATCTAGATTTCAAAATATACTACAGCCTTGCCTTTTTGAAGCAATTCTCAGTAGCTACGTATTTCATGTTCCTGCAAACAACACCAAACAATGGCAGAGACTGGAATACTTGTCTTTTCTCTCTATATATAGATGAGTTTATTCTAGATATGCCAGTATCTTGCCACATCCTGAAGAATGCAGCCAACATGGACATTAATAAATAAATATTATGAAGTTGTTAAACTCTCCCTATGTCTCTACTGTAAACACAAATTTTAAAAACATACAACTACTGCCATTGCACCAATCTTGATGTTGGTGTTCAAACCTAACACTAATATAGTAAACAAAATGGTCTGTCCCAAAGTCTGTTGTACCTTTCAAATTATTGGCTTTTCTCAGCCAGTTCCTTATAAGTGACACCTTCTACATTTGGACAAACAGTCCTGTATTCATATCACCACTATGACTCATGACTCATGACCAGTGATTTGCCTGTCAACGTCTTATATAGGACAGTGTAAAAGACTTGGATGAAGACAAGGCAGGCCACTTCTATAGGGTGTTAATGGTTCATATACAGTTACTAGGCATATGGTCCAGGAGACTATTGAGGAGCCTAGCCCAGTTTTCCCAAATGTCCAAAGCACTGTCTGTTAAATGATTTGCTTAGAGTCTCACAGTAGGCAAAAGGAGGCAGACAGAATCAAACCTCGCACTACAGGAAACTTGTTAACAGCACATAGCCTTAATCCCATGTACTAACTGCCAATTATGAATGTTTGTTTATAATTAGTGGTGAATCAGTCATTGTATTTAGTCAAGTTGGAGTAGAAAGACCTCTGCTAAAGGAATCAGTGTAACTGCACATCTAAAAGAATAGATCTGTAGGAACTCTACAAGTATGTTCCCCACCCCCTGGAATACTTTCCAAAACTGAGACTAGCATCCCTATAACTGCCCACCTCTGTCCTGGACCCCTTGTTTGTTGGAAGACCAGTTATTACCATCCACCAGTCCTGGGGCACCCCTAAACCACCCGTTCTGTGGCACCCTTAGTCTTCCAGTCATGAAGCACAACTATGGTCACTGCAGTGATACTATATAGTAACCCCAGTGCTTCATCAACACTAAAGCCAACTTCTGTAGTACCTGGGGAGGTATATCATTTCCCTGAAAAAATATATATATTTTTTGTTACATTTTCGGTATGTAATTTGTGATGAACAGTGAGCTGAAAATTGATCATGGAAACTGCCTGGGTAAATCATGATACTGCCTCTCTGTTCTGCCCGCCCCCCCCCCAGTTCAGTGTGAAGTGCTGTAATGTGTTTTCCAGTCCACATCCTAGCATCTGCTCCCCATACATACTCTGATGCAGGCAGTCATGACCAGAAAGCATCCAGTATTTTATGCACTTATCCAACTGCTTGATATTCCATAATCCAGCTCAATGAAATAATGCTTCATCTACTTAGTGCTTTCATTAGGGCTGCCTTTTCTTTCCACTTTCACAAAGACCACTGGCATCACCTCTGAAAAGATAAACTACTTGCCCCACAACCAAGCTCTACCCCCTCCACAACTGCAATGTCCCCTGTTTCAGCACTTCTGTTTCAGGCAGAACACCCTATTTCACTTCACACACAATCATCTACACTTATGGTATACATCTCAAGCTGTGTCTAGTATTGCTTGATCTGATGTGTTTTTTCAGTACTGCTCCTGACCATATTTACACGAATAAACTTTGCATCTGCCCCCCTCCTCTTGTTCCATGTATAAAAGAATCCATCCATCCTCATCCCCTTTTTTCCCATTTTTGCACATGGGGTTGGGGTGTCACTTCAACAGTGACAATCATCCTGAGCCAAGGTTTACACTGCTAGCTGGCTAGCCCTGCTTCAGTATGTGTAAAAGAATGTTCCAACATAATTATACCGCCATCTGTTTAGTAACTGCTTGTTTTTTATAGACTCCTCTTATTTGTACTTTTCAGTTCTGACTCATCTTTGTACTTTATGGCTGGAGTCATCCTTTTGCTTCCTACGCTGAAGAAATATTTCCCTCCACAACCCTTGTGATCTCTCTCCTTGTGCTCTCATCAGCATGTGTCATGTAGCCTCCTTCCTTTCTGATAATGCCATCTGTTTCAACAACCCCATCACCTTCTCTGGCTCATATCAGAAATAGCCTTTTATTACTGTTAACTTCCTGATTCTTCTTCTGATATTCCTTTTACTTTATCTTTATGTCATCCTATCATACTCTTACTCTTGTTTTTTGCTCACCCAACCTCTGCAACTAAATTATCATAATATTTCCTGCTGGCCTCTCATTTTTCCACAGCCATGTGTCTAGAATGACCCTCATACTGTTCTGTCCCGTGCATCTTTCCTGCTGTCTGTATCTGCCCTGCTCCACACTTCTGGATTCCTAGTTCCCACTGTCACTTTATTTTCTTTTTAATTAGGGCTTTATAAGATGATCACAACCTACTTCTTCCATACCTGCTATTCCTACCTTTCCTTTTTATTGTACTGCAACCCCACAGTCCCAAATTAAAGCTGATGCCCTCCCCCTTCCCTGCATCTTCTTCATCAGTCTTTGCTGAATCAATGATTCTGTTCCAGCACTTCACTCAACTTTTCTTTCAAGTATGAGAGTTCAAGGCCAAACTTCTCTTTTATCACTGACTCATTTGCAAGTGGTTCCACAGTTCTGTACTGTTTTACTCAGTTAAGGTTTGACTGAACATGCAAAAAATGGGGAACAGAGTATTTTGCAGCATCAGGAAGTGACATCACACCATAATACAGAGTGATGTTCTTGGAAAGAACAGACTATAAGATGTGGAAGATGAATTTATGCAATCTTAGATAATGACGCAATCGCAAAACATCCCATTCTTAATAAAATTTCAAGATGCAAAAGAGAACCACGTGTTGCATTTATAAATGAACTAATCAGCAAAATCACCTGTAAGAGGTAATAACTGTACATCAACGTAAATAAAAAGTCCTCAATTAAGCAAGAAATTAAGTATGGGGGGTTCTAAATAGATCAGATTCCACTACATCATTTAAGCATTCTCCCTTTAGGGAAGGCATCTTCATTTAGGCTAGGTAAAAACTATATACTATACTCTGAAAATGTTTCAGAATTTAGTTGAGATTCACATTGTGTTTCTTTGTTTCTTATTATCAGTATAGCAGGTATGCAAAGTTGTATAATACACATATACTGATTAACGTCTTCTAAATTATTATTATTATACTGTTTTTGTAAAGGCCTCTCATTTCAAACATTAATTTCATTTTTAGAATGCAGTGCATATGCATTAATGACCTTGTATCTGAGGAATAGGACAAAGAGGCAGGGCCTTGATTCCTGGCCTAGTACTGGAACTCAGGAAGCATGATATCAAAGAGTCTCCCTGTATGGCAAGCAGAAGAACATACTGTAATAACCTTACAGAGCATCACAACCGCTAACTACTCAAATTACCAGTAACTGCCATTCCTTGACCTTGGGGCATTTCAACTGGATTTCTGAAATAATTCAGAAAGAACTTTTAAATATTCCCAAACATTAACCATCCTGCTCTTATAAACACTGTATTTCATCCTTCGTTCACACCAATTACTGTGACACTGGGGAATGGTCCTGTCTCAAATTTTAAATAATTCTATCTAAAAAAAAGTTTTAACTTGAAATGGTCTTGTTATTAAATCTTCCCTATCTACCCTCTGTCTGCATTCAACTCCATTTACATCAGTACTGATTTAGGTTTATTAAACATGTGAGTGGCCTAACTCACTGATACAGATTTTTCAACCGTACATTGAATCTACAGGGCAGTGCACTAGCATATCTTGAACATATACAGTATTTAAAAATTACACATTACAATAGAGCATTTACAGAAGAGTACAATGCAATAAGTGTATACATATCATTACAGGTTCATAGGAATTAGACTAGCAGAGTATACAGTTTATGTAAACAGACAGTACGTTGAAGTATTGTGGAATAATAATAGAGTTAGATTATATATCTTTCTCTCTCTCTCTCTCTCTCTATATATATATATATATATATATATATATATATATATATATATAGAGAGAGAGAGAGAGAGAGATACACATGATCTATGGATCCCATTCAAAACAGCGAATATCCACAATATAGAATCCGAATGCATCAAAACAACTTTGCCGAATCATCATTATATTGAACTCCGGAACAATGAAAACTATCCCCGGGAAAAGAACTACTCAATCTCAGGGATAAAACAACAAACAGCAAAACAAGAAAACCCTCCAAGTAGGGGGCTTCTCCCCCCCTACACCCCCCTAACTAAAAATACCATGTCTGAGATTGCACTACACTGGAAAAAAGGGCAAGGTTCACCATGTTGGTCAAGTGGTTCTTTTCCCAGAGTTAATGTTCATTGTTCCGGGAGTTGTTATAATGAAGATTCGGCAAAGTTGTCTTGATGAATTTGGATTCTATATTGTGGAGATTCGATGTTTTGAATGGGACCCATATATATATATATATATATATATATATATATATATATATATATATATATATAGATAGACAGATATATGGGTCTACTTCATAAGATCGATATTCATTTGTTCGACAGATCATTTGGTCGACAACCAGTGTTTAAGGCAAAAACCTGGGAATTGCCCCCCTCCCTAATGTTATGTGACCCTGGAGTTGATATATATAGTTAGGGGGGTGGGGGGCACAGCGCCCCACCTATTTTCATTTAAAATGTGTAGTTTGTGTTGTATTTTCATGTTTTAAATGGAAATAGGTGGGGGGCTTCGCCCCCACACCCCCAAGGTGGGGGGGGCAACACCCCCCTAACTATATATATATATATATCAACTCCAGGGTCAAACAACATTGGGAAGGGGGGCAAATCCCTGTTAAGTGCCTTGAATACTGGTTGTCGACCAAATGGTATGTTGACCAAATGAATGTCGATCAAATGGTCTGTCGATCTTATGAAGTGGAACCAGATATATATATATATATATATATATATATATATATATATATATATATTTATGTGTGTGTGTGTGTGTGTGTGTGTGTGTGTGTGTGAAACAAACAAATTAGGCATCCACCAAGGCTGAAAACTAAAACCTTCTTTAATATACAGGATAAGCGCTTTCATACATAGTGTGCTTCATCAGATCCACATAACCAGGTATTACAAAAACCTTTAAATAATGCAAAGTATTAGTCAATTAACCAATCATCATATAAAACCAATTACTGATGTATATTGTGTTTTTTTAAGTAAAGGCTTTAAAGGCACAGATATATTAAGGCCAGGCTGCTTGTCAGCCTGTAATTTAATGATCCATTTAATTTCTACAGTTTCTAATCTATTATTAAAATAAACAAGTTGTAGCACAATAAAATCAAAAGCATGTCCAGGAAAATTAAAAATATGCTTGGCCAGGGCATTTAGCATGTTTTTACGTCTGATATCACCCATATGTTGGAGAATTAATTCCTTAAGCATTCTAATAGTTTTCCCCACATAGAATGAAGTACAATGCCTGCATCTAGCTAAATATATAAAACCATGTGATTTACAGCCAGCATAAAAATTAGGTTTAAATGTAATATTATAAATAGGATGCTGGAAGTCAGTCCTAGTGGAGATGTAACAAAAAACTTTACAGCTCCTACAAGGAAAAGTGCCCTTACGTTCAGAGCGTAAAGTGGGTTTAGATGTAGATTTATAACAAAGCTGTCTCTTAAGGCATAAATTATTTTTGAAAATATAGCCGGGCTTATCCCCCACAATAGATTTAATTTTATCAACTGAGAGTAATATGGGCCAAAGCTTGTTGACTTTTTGACAAACACAATGCATGTTGTTACCATAAGTCAAATAAAATCTAACATTATTATTAGCAGAATTAATGGCAGTGGATTTCTTAGGCATGTTGGAACGATTAAAGAAAAGTTTACCTCTATTACATCTCAAAGAGACTACATTATTGTAGTTAACATTCAAATCATGCTGCTTATAGCCCCTAGCCAAAAAATCATTACTTAAGAGGTCCATGGCTTCATAAAATTCAGTATCATCAGTATGTAAACAAGATATTCTGAGGTATT
>NC_056739.1:1979330630-1979433130 GCF_019279795.1 Protopterus annectens
ACTATATATACCAACTCCAGGGTCGCACAACATTGGGGAGGGGGAGAAATCCATGTTATTTGCTTTGAATAGCGGTTTTCGATCAAATGGGTTTAGGTCAAATGGTCTTTTGATCAAATGAAGTAGACCCATATATGTATATAAATATATATATATATATATATATATATATATATATATATATATATATATATATATATATATATATATATATATATATATATATATATATATATACACACACATATATATATATATATATATATATATATATATATATGTATATATATATATATATATATATATATATATATATATATACACACACACACACACACACACACAAATATATATATATATATATATATATATATATATATATATATATATATATATATATATATATATATATATATATATATATATATATATATATATATATATATCCTCATATGTATATGAGAATATGACAGATGATCGAACTATCCAGGCATCGAACACCTGTCACACACTCAAAACTGTTTGAATTGCAAAGATTTGAACAGTCAATTCCTTGTCTCAGACAGATTCAAACAAAAAAAAATCTACTTGGGCAAGCCCCCATGCACCCCCACATCCTCTTCTAATTATTTACAGGCAGGCTATCTTGGAAGAGTTCTGCTAAGAAGTGTGAATCTTCTAGTTTTATAGTATCTGAGTAGCCCCCTCCTACCATAGGTCTCAACCTCTTAAGAGGCCAATGTGGAACACAGACACTAGCAATGTGTGACAAACAGTCAAAATGTGGAACACCCTATTTTCGCACTGCGTGAAAATGCACCATTTCCATGGGACCTGGTTGAAGTGGGCTTTCTGCCAAAAGTACTGAGTTAGTGAATACTGTATATTTTTAAAATTCAATAGGACACACATCAAATAAAACAAAGTTAGCAGAAACCATTGATAAAATGAAATATACTCAGTAGCAAATAGTTACATAAAGGTATCCAAGTGCAACTATTAAAAAAATGCTGTTCAGCACCTGCTTTTCCAACCCCTCCACATTTTCTCCCAACTAAATCTATCAACTCAACCAATCAAGGATAAATCAGAGCAAAATCAGGGACTATTAATTAGTTAATTAGTCAGGGACACTTTTAAAATAATGCTACCATTCCCTTCAGCACTGACAGAATAAGAGAATGTGAATTAAAACGCACTTTCTGAAATAAAAAGTTTTTAACTTGTCATTATTAAACATATTGCACCACCTTTTCTCCAAAGTCTCCATCCTGGCTCTCAATGAATTAGAGACAAATCCAGAAATAATCAGGGGCACTTACTCTAGCTATTTGTTATGTCAATAGAATGCGGCATTGGCAAACCTGGTGTGGTTCTTTGACTCTGTCTAGGAAACTCGTACATTATTTAAGCTCTAAAGCTTGCCAGCACGTTTCGCATTTCCATTATTGTACTATACTGACCTTGAAGTCTTGACAAATCTTAAATGAAACTAACCAGGGTTTATCACAAAAGTAAAATGTATGCAAAGAAATTTGTGTGATGACTTTTGTGTCTTGCTTAATTTAAAAATATTACCTTGTTCCTTATTAATGACAGCCATAAACATGAAAGTGTAAAGTGTTTGATAAAGGAGTGACTTCCATATTAATAATGCTCGCACTGCAGATTTTATTGCCACATTCATCATTTAATGTGTTGGCTGTGATCATTGCTTGTTATTAGGTACAATAAGGTTGAACTTCTGTAGGAATAGTGTGCCCTTTCATTAAAGGTCCCTTTCTCTTGCATTTGACCTAGCATCAGTTTATATATTTTCTAGGGCATGCTCAGCATATTAATACCGCTGCAATGTGAGTCAGCATTTAAAATTCTGAAACTCTCCTTTTGAAAACAAGCTTGAACATACTTTTTTACTTTAAATTTGTACTTTACAGTCTAAGACCATTTACATTTGAACGAGAAGTATTTTAGCCATCTTATTTGCTTTTAGATGGTTTATGTAGATTTATGCTGGCAAAAAAAACAATTTCTGATTTTTGATTTAACTTACATTAGCGAGATGAATGTTCCAGTTAAAAAGGCAGCTTGAAAGAATTCAGTTGTTAGAAGTAACATTTAACAAACACGG
Source organism: Protopterus annectens (assembly GCF_019279795.1). Classification (NCBI taxonomy): domain Eukaryota; kingdom Metazoa; phylum Chordata; order Ceratodontiformes; family Protopteridae; genus Protopterus; species Protopterus annectens. The sequence goes on from NC_056739.1 coordinate 1,979,332,762, forward strand.
TGAGATTACACTCATTAGTCTAAGATGCTCGCTCACATCCAATAAAACTAATCCCTGGACATCTGAGCATGCAATAAAATGAGGTGTTCCCTTGGCCAGCAGAGCACAGGTATTCATGAATGGAACATAGGCAGCAGGGAGGGCAGCAATGAGCACTTAAGGGGGGGGGAGAATCACATAGTCAGGCACAAAAAAGTTCACTTGCTTTCTTAAAGCTGTAAATTACTTCACTGGCTTGTATACTGCAATGCCGACTGGCTATAACTGCGATATACAAGCCAGTCAAAAGTCACAAAGGAAAGTAATGGCTGCTCATTGTGGAACAGTGGGCTTAATTGATCACAAATGCAGAGAGTTCACCACAATCTGGAGCACTTGGCTTCTCAGCCTCCTACACCTACTGGGCTACTGCATAATATGCAAGTATTTTGAGAATTGGCCTTTAAAGGCTATCAGGCTGACATCACCCATGCTGCTAACACAAGGCACATCAGGTTTACCTATACTAGGACCCATCTTCCTAGATCAGGGCTGACAGCACCCACAGTGCTGATCAGGTTTACCTATACTAGGACCCATCCTCCTAGATCAGGGCTGACAGCACCCACAGTGCTGATCAGGTTTACCTATACTAGGACCCATCCTCCTAGATCAGGGCTGACAGCACCCACAGCTGCTAACACAATGCTCATTGGGTTTACCTGTACTAGGAGCCATCCTCCTAGATCAGGGCTGACAGCACCCAGACTGCTAACACAGGGCTCATTAGGTTTACCTATACTAATACCCACGATACTAGATCAGGGCTGACAGCACCCAAGGTGCTAATACAAGGCTCATCGGGCTTACCTATAACAGTACCCATCCTCCTAGATCAGGGCTGACAACACCCACGCTGCTAACACAAGGCTCATCAGGTTTACCTATACTAGGACCTATCCTACTAGTTCAGGGCTGAAAGCACCCACAGCGCTGATCAGGTTTCCTACACTAGTACCCATCCTCCTAGATCAGGGCTGACAGCACCCACAGCACTGATCAGGTTTACCTATACTAGGACCCATCCTCCTAGATCAGGGCTGACAGCACCCACAGTGCTGATCAGGTTTACCTATACTTGGACACATCCTCCTAGATCAGAGCTGACAGCACCCACAGCTCTGATCAGGCTTACCTATACTAGTACCCATCCTCCTAGATCAGGGCTGACAGCCCCCACAGCGCTGATCAGGTTTACCTATACAAGACCCATTCTCCTAGATCAGGGCTGACAGCACCCACAGTGCTGATCAGGTTTACCTGTACTAGGACCCATCCTCCTAGATCAGGGCTGACAGCACCCACAGTGCTGATCAGGTTTACCTATACTAGGACCCATCCTCCTAGATCAGGGCTGAGAGCAAGAAATGGGAAGAGCATTCACTACCCACACTTTTTTGCAAGGGAAAGTTTTCTAAACTGGTAGTTACTCCCTATTGTAAACACTGTATATCACAGGTGATATTAATCTCTGTCTTACACTTGCAAAAGCCATGGGATCTAGTTTCTATTCATGACTGTTGGAAATTCGTGTGCAAAGCTTATCTCACACTGCATTCAGGCCTCAGGGAATATAAAAGTCCTGGAGATGAAGGCTTAGATGGGAAGCTATCTCGATGGCTCTAAGTGTCAGTCTACACAGCTGGCATTACTGAGTACTCCTCTGCCTATTTATATACCATATTATGTTGTTTGTAATCAGTCTCAGCGCCCCTTGTTCCAAGATTGCCTTGAATGCTCTTGATGCCAGAATGAGGGTTAACTTTTTTAGGTTGACATGCCTCTTTATTATTGAGGTACACCACAAGCAGTTTACCTTCAGGTGGGCAGTGTGGGTGAAGTCTAAAGTGTCATTGATCAGGACCAGGACACCTTTGAGGATTAAAGAGGGCATCCCCTGGTTGCTTAACACGTACAGACAGCACAAGCTGAATATCATCTTGATGGGAGGGATTAAGGGTAATAGCTGCTGCATTAGTTGACTGTGCTGTTCCAGCAAGCTTTTGAGATACCGCTGTACCTTCATCATATGCAACTTGGCCAAGGCAACCATCAGTATGAAGGGAGACATATACCTGAGGGATTGCCTTCAAGAACATCCAGGCTCTTGTGGCTATTCACTGCACAGAATCTGAAAACAACTGCTCCAAATGTATGGCCTTGCACTCTGTCATGGAGAGCTTGCTTCATTCTGTATCTAGTAAAGCTCCTTGGAAAATCTTTACAATGTTTGCAGTTGGACTAGATTTGTGAGACTTTAGGAGGAACCCCTTGTTAATATAGACAGTGTATGGAGTAACTTAGAGCCTTTTGCATTTTTGACAGCAGTTGCTTGTATCAAACAGTTTTTCAGATATAGATAAGCAGGAATCCACTGAGGCCAAACATGGGCAAACACTAGCAGTAGTATTTGGCAGGGTATAGTTACAGGTGGTCGCTGCCCTGGTAGTCGAGTGGCTTAAGGCCAAGAATTTAATGTTGTGGTAGGTTTCTTCACAATGTTTTGTATTGTGTGAGCCAGCCATGTGCTTTTTGGGATTCGTGTACCTTTTCTTCACTGTGGTGTGACTGTGGAGATCATCATCAACCCCCTTTTTCCCATTTTCTACATGTGGTCAGGGTGCCATATTAACTGTCGCCTTCTCTACAATTCAATGCCACACTCCTGCCTTCATTGATACTCATGCCTGACGGTCACAGATCTTCTCCCACACAATCCATCTAATTCTATGCTGGATGCCCTCATTTCCTGTTTCCTTCTTCCTGTCTGTCCCAAATCTTCCTCACCAGATTGTGTTCTGCTTTTCTACACATGTGCCTGAACAACAGTAATCTGCTATTTTTGATCGTTACTGCAACTGGTGCTACTTTGGCTTCTGCTCTTATGTCCTCATTTCTTTGTCTGTCCCACAGAGTGCATCCTACCACCCTTCTCAAGCACTTCATTTCCATCACCTCTAGCTTCTTCAACTGTTCTGCCTTTACTGTCCTGGTTTCTGTACCACACAGTTGTACTGGTCACACCACTATCTTGTACACATTACTTTTCAACTTCTTTGGTATTTTTCTGTCATAGACTACACCTGATACACTATGCCAGGTAGCTGCAGCCCCTCTGATTCTAACGTTGACCTCTTCATTCAGACTTCCCTTCTCCTCAACCACCCCTCCCAAATACCTGAAGCTATTAACCTGTTCCATTATCTTCCCTTCTATCTCAGTTCTCAGCTTCTTCTGATTTCTGCAATTTATGCCATTACCACTGTCTTATCTGTGCTTAGTTTCATCCAATGTGCCTTCAGTTTTTCATTCCATTCCCCTATCTTTTGCTGAAGTTCTTGGTCAGTAATGCCACGTTGTCTGCATAGAGCAACTTTGTTGATCTATCTCCTCCAACCTATTTGCTAATATAGTCCTTCACCAGTATGAACAGCAGTGGGCTCAGAGCTGAATCCTAGTGCACACCCACTCCCAATAGGAACCCTTCTGTGAGACCGAGTACTGTTCATACTCGAATCATTGGGTCGCTGTACACAGCCTGCACTAATTCTACCAATGTTTCTGGGACTTCGAACCACCGCAATACTGCCCAAATAAGCTTTCTTGGGACCTTGTTATATGCTTTCTACAAGTTTAGGAATGCCCAGCTAGACTTTTTCCTCATCTCCAGCTTCCTCTCAACTATCTGTCTCACTGCAAAAATGGGGTCAGTTGTGCTGCATCCTGATCTGAATCTGAACTGCTCATCTCCCATCTTACTTTCTACTACTCTGTGTATCCATTTATTAATCAGCCTCTCCAGAACTTTCATGCAATGTGGCAGGAGTTTGATACCTCTGTATTCCCCACAGATGTGGATGTCCCCTTTTTTTTGTATACTGGCATGAGTATGCTTATTCTCCAGTCATCTTGGATACACATTTCTCTCCACACTGCTGTCATTACCGTCATGAGCCATTTCCTCCCTATCTTACTCAGCATCTTTATCATATCTGCTCTGACTTCATCTGAGCCTTCTGCTTTCCCTGACTTCATTTTCCTTAGTGCTATTTTTATTTCTTCTAGGGTGGGCTCCTTTTCTACACTCATCATAGGCTGTGTCTGTGTCAGTATAGCTTCTGTGGAGTTTTCTTCATTCAGATGCTTCTGGAAGTACTCCTTTCACTGCCTTTGATTTCCTATGGACTGGTGAGTAGGTTGTTGCTGGCATCCCTTATGGAGGGTGTCTGACTATCTTCTTTATCTGTCTGTCTTTGCCTTGCAACCTGATATAGTTTCTTTGTGCCACCTACTGAGTCACTTTCCAGAAGCTGGTACAGTCCCTCTGATGCCCTGTTATTTGCTATTGCAACTCCTTTCTTAGCTTCCTTGTTAGCCAAGCAGTATTGCTTCTTAGCCTAGTCCATCTTTTCTATCTCTCACTTTTTCCTGCAGTCCTTCGTTCTTTGAATGTCTTCCTGGACTTCTGCAATCCACCACCAGCTATCCTTATGTACCTTATTTCCATACCTGGCTCAGCCACATATCTGTTCTGCAGTCCAAACACATGCTCTTTTGTGGTGCTGCCATTCTTCTTCAACAACACCTATTTCCTCCTCTTCTTGGGGTGCTAGAGACCTGAGTAATTCCTTGAACTGTTATAGTTTCTCTCCAGTCAATTTCCAGGATTTCAGCCTGGTCTTTGTTGACCTTAGAGCCTTCTGTGACCACTGCCTGAAGCTTATTTTGGCAGCCAGTGGTTTATGCTGTTGGACAATTGTTTCACTGGGGATGACATTGCAATCACTGATTCTACCCCAGTGCCCTTTCCTTACTAGGAGGCAGGCTACCTAAGTTGTACGTAGGCCACCCTTGTATGTGATCTTGTGACTGTCTCTCTTTCTGAACCATGTGTTGGCTACTATCAAGCCATTTGCCAGACAGAAGTCTAGAACAGCCTCTCCTTTTTTATACCTTTTGCCCCACCCATGTGTACTCAGACAGTCCATAAATCCTGTTCTGCCTGTCCCGATATTTGTATTCAAGTGAACCATTATCAATACCAATTCATGTTCTTCCTTTATCTAGTAGGTTTTGCAACAACTGTATAAATACACTTTTTTCCTCACTATCACAACCCTGATGTGGGGCACAGGCTGAAATTATGAATTCTGCCCTTTTATAACACTGGAGTCTGATTGCCAAGAGTCGGTCACTAATTCTGATGACATTCCTCACCGCTTTCTGAAGTCTCTTTCTCACCCTAATTCCTACACCATTTCTAGCTTGTCCTCCGCCTGAGTAGTAGACTATGGATCCCAAGACAAGTGGAACTGCTGCACTGCCCATCCATCTTGTCTCTTGGATACATAGGATGTCCATCCTCCTTTGTTCCATCATGTCATCCACTTCTAAGCTCAATCATGTCAGTCAACCTACACTGAGTGCAGCCATTCTTAGTTCATTTTTGGCAGGTTGATTAGTTTTATATCTAGCTTTTGCTCGACAGAGCTATCCCAGATAAGCCAGGCTGGGTGAACGAACACCAGCCAGCCAGTAGCTTACTGACCCAAGGATGCTGGGCTTTGTGACAGGTACACACTGGTCAATAAGGGCACATACACTCTTTCATCTATTAGCATTGGTCTCTGGCATAGGTTGGAGTAAGCTGGGTCCTCAACCCACTTATCACTGGCAAATACCCACGCCCATTTGGTGACATTAGTCAACATGACCAAATCACTGAGAGCCATACTTTACACCACTGAGAGGCTAAGCCTGCCACTGCGTGCATTTTGTGACTGTTGTCATATCTTGTGGAAACTGGGCACTACAGCAGATATCCAAAGTGGTTGGTCTATACAACTTTTCTCCCTATAGGGCACCATGTAGAATCTGTACTGCTGCCAACAGCTGCATTCATTGGTTAGTTTAAGATGGAAACACTCAGCATGTTTTTTCGAGATGGAAAGAACCCAACACAGACACAGGAAGAACATGCAAATGGCATGCATAATTTTGGGGGGTTGGGGGGGGGGGCTCACCTGCCCTGCAAAAAAAAAAAAAATTTTTATAGGTTTTTCAGATCACTGGTTTTGTTATTTGATTTTTGATACACCGTAAGTTGAAAATAATTATTGCTGGTGGCTCACAGGTAGACCATTTGGCAAACACCCTGGGTGAACTGGGTAAGCCAAAAGGCAAGGAGGTGAACTGAAATATGTTTTTGTCTTGCTCTGAACCTCCAGTACTGTCTGTGACCATTGTGGATGAAGATAAACAGATATGCATCTTTCATATTCATGGTTACCAAATGCTCCCCTGGCAAAAGAAATGTCACCCTTAAGTTTGGATACCCTAAGAAATTTGTTTGGTCTAGGTAAATCTACAATGGGTCTCAAAAGGTCATCCTTTTTTAGGACTAAGAAAAAATCTGAGATAAAGACATTCTCTATAGTCCTCTAGAGGAACCGTCTCTGTAGTGCCACATTGTTAACACCCTGGTCAGGACTGACATCATCAGTTCTACTTGACTGGGTTGGGGGGGGAGCATTCTTAAGAAGAAAAGAAAGGCTACAGACTGTATTTTATAATCTGATGAAATAATCTCCTTTACCCATTTCTCTGTTGTGAGGCTGAAGAAGTTTGTTTTGAAACACAAAAGATTCCGTCTTAGGACATAAAGTTGGTGGAGGCAGGAGGTAAAAAAAGGGGAGAAGGGGAGCGGGAGGGGTGAGGAGAGGGTTATTTGAAGGATATTCATTATGGTGTATTGTTATATCTTAGGAAGAAGAATTTCTTCCCCAACCCACTACATTGTTCCTTATCCCTGCGTCTGCCACTTCTTCCAGATTGCTATTTCTGAAAGAGCCTTTTTTGTTGAAAATGAAAGGTTTAGACTGCCTTCTATAAATGAACCATGGCATTATAGTTCCTGTTGTTCAAAGGTTCATAGGTAGGTACTAAGCCAAAAAGGTACCCTGGCTTTCGCCACCCAAGAAAATGATTTTCTTGTGCCCCTGTCGAGCAGAGCCACAGAGGTTATTCCCAGGGTGAATTTCCTATTTCCCATCCAATCATCAAGATTTTTCTTGAAGAGTGCTAATGAGGGGCTTTGTTTGATAAAGATAGGTAATTTGTTCCAGAGTATGGGAAGTCTCTGGGACAGGAATCTATCCCTCCAGCATGTTCTGTTTATTGTAGTGACAAGGTTTAGGTCCCTAGAGAATGTAGCTTGGTGGGATTGGGATTTCTTTACGTGGAGCATGTCCAACAGCTCTGGGTTTGACATAGCTTTGTATGTCAGGCAGAGATTGCCTCTGAGTAGGCGATATATGACAGAGTAAAGCTGGAGTTTTTTGAAACGCTCTGCGTAGGGCATCTGTTTGAGGCCAGTAATCCTCTTTGTGAGGTATTTCTGCAGCATTTGCAGTTGCTGTAGATGTCTTGTGAGGTACATATCAAAAGGAAGGTTGTACTCTATAATGGGTCTAATGAGTGAGGGGAACAATGACCTCTTTTTTCCTGGAGTAGAAACCTTTTGTGATGAGGTGTGCCACGTAGAAAGATTTCATGACTACTATGGTGATGTGATTATCAAAGGAGAGACTACTGTCCACCTGTGTCCCAAGGTCTCTTATCACACTTTGGGTGTTAAGTAGACTATCACCTCTGTGGTAGGTCATGGGTATAGAGTTTTTACCAAAGGGGATGACAATGCACTTTTTGGCATTGAGCTTGAGGCCATGGCTTTGACACCAGGCATCTGTCTCAGTGAGGCCCTTTCGTAGGATGTCCACATCATTAGGAGTTTCGATTATGACTCCTAGTTTGCAGTCATCTGCTCACTTCATTAGTCAAAGACATTCTGCGTTAGCCTGTACTTCAGAAAAGTAGATACCAAACAGGAGAGGACCCAGGACTGAACCCTGTGATACTTCCACTTGTCACTGGTCTGAAGTCGGATTTGGATTCTGCTACTTTCACAGTGAGGGTTCTGTCAGTGAGCCAGTTGGCAACCCATCTTGTGACACAGGGATTTATATGTAGTTTAGTGAGTCTATAATTCCAGAGTGGGGGATGGTGTCAAAAGCCTTGGCAAGATCTAGATAGGCTGTGTGAACCACCTTACCCTCTACGGCTTTGTTGACTGCTTCAAAGAAGTCTACCAGGTTTAGGAGACATGATCTGCCTTTTTATAAACCCGAACTGGGTGGGGTCTAGAGTTTGGAGATTACCAATGTCTTTATGTATACAATCCATGATGATGCATTCCATGGCCTTGCAGACCAGGCTTATTAGGCTAATGGGGCGGTAGTTCCCAGGGTCGGTGGTGGCTCCCCCTTTGTGGAGTGGGATAATACTTGCTGTGTGTCATTCATTGTGCACAAAGCCTGAGGTGAGGCTCTGACTGAACATGGTGCTTAGGTGGGGTGCCAGTTCATTCTGCAGTTCGTGTAGAAAGCAGCCTGGGATGTTGTCAAGTCCCATGGATGCTGTGTTCTTGGCTTTGGAGAGTGTGGTTATTACCTGTGCAGCTGTGATTACAGGAACTTTGCATTCTTCCGGTATAGAGATGGGCCCTTTAGGGGGTGAGAGGAGGGTAAAGTTAGCACTGAACGTATCTGCCAGGATGTTGGCAATATCAGTTGGTTCTGTATATTTAGTGCCATTGTGCTGTAACTCAGAGCAGATCTGAGTGTTGCCATTGAGATTCTTGACATAGCTATAGAATGCTTTATGATTGTCTTTAGAATCAGTGGCAATTTTGTTGTCATAACTAACTTTGGAGGATTTTATGAGGGATCTCAGCTTCTTACCTGGCTGACCAGGCAGGGTTCCTCCAATCATGGGATTTTACTCTTTTTTGCAACAGTTTCTTTCTTCTGTTGTAGAGTTTGTTTATGGTAGGGGACCACCAGATTGGCTTTCTTTTTTTGGAGGATAGCATCTTGGTTCTGTTAGGTATAGCATGATCCATGCACTTGTGTAAGTACTTATAAAGTGCATTTGTGTAGGATTCAGCAGTCGTACCTCTATTGTCTGCCTGCATGGGTGTCATGAAGTTTGCCACTTCTGTCTTAAGAAGCGTGAAGTTGGCTTTGGAGAAATTTTTTATGGTGGTTTCCCCTAATGGGGGATGGGGGTGGGATATGGATGTCTAGGGTGATTAGTTTGTGGTCAGATCTGACCAATGAGGAATTGACCTCTGATGTGGAACACCGGTCATTCATGTTGGTAATGACCAGATGTAGGCTATTGCTGCCCCTGGTGGGAGTGTGGATAAGTTGATCCAAGGCATTGGAATTTACGAATTCCAGAAAACATTGAGCAAAAGAGTTGGTACATGAGTAGTTTTCCCAGTTAATGGTGGGGTAATTGAAATCGCCCATTACTAGGGTGTTGGGCTGTACCTTGATATTTTCCAGTGTATCAAGAAACAAGGAGTGGAAATCCTGGGGCATGGTGGGGGATCGGTAGCAAGTTACAATTTGGATTGCAGTCTTGCCCAGAGTTAGTTGCACTTGGATAATCTCAGATGCATTATGCTGAGCAACTAGACTGGAGGTGTGGATATCCTTAATGAATATGGACACGCCTCTGCCTTTAGTGTTTCGGTCCAGGTTAGGTGGCTGAAATGTGTGATATGAATTATAGCCTGGTAATGCAGGGGTGCTCTCTGGATCCTTAAACCAGGTCTCTGTCACTGCACAGATGTCGATGTTTTCCATTTTAAAGAGTGCCTCGAGTGAATGCATTTTGAGGTTTAGACTTCTAGCATTGAGTAGCATTACCCTCAGATTTTGCTTGCTTGTACCTGTTAAGGTGGTGAATTTGCATACCTCTCAACCATACCGAATTTCTCTGTAAATACCGGTTTTGAGGGCAAAATATTGGGGTGCCACGAATTCCCGCATGGCCCCTTTAATTTCCGATTTCTTTCTTCCCCGGCTCCTCTCTCCTGCAGGTAGAAAAATGTAAACTCTTTAACAGCTGCAGGGCAAGCATTAGTGTACTATGTTGTTGCATTTGTGTGTGATCAACTGTGATTGCATTTTAAGGAAACAGCAGGCACGTTTATTTATCTGCTGCGGGCCTGTACTTTGAAACATCAGGAGAAACTGTGTGCACTGTGCAGTTTTCAAATGGCAGCATCCATGCTTTTCCTATTTAACCACTTAATGCTGTGATCCCATCCCACTTCAATCGTCTAATTCTAGTTCTTCCAAAGTGACTGACATACGCAAAGCACATAAACACTGAGTGGTCGGATATGCTATTTTGCAGCTCTAACAGAAGGTGCGATTTTGCGCAAGTACTAATTATGCCTATTAGAAAACCCAAGTGTGCTTGTGAAGAAAATCACAAACCATTACTCTCGCTAACAATACCTTAAACTCAAGTCCAGTCCATTACAGAAATATTTTCTATCTTTAAAAAGTATGTATTATACCAAACATATTGAATGACTGACCAATCCGCTCTGGAATGCTGACAGATGACAAGGAGGAGGCGGGTGCTCTCTCTTTACATGAAGTGTACTACATACGTTTGCAGATGCAGCCAATCGGCAGTACTTTCAGAGTTTTGCTCTCCGATTGAAATCGACGTGCTATAAAAGGGTAAGTTGAGAAATTAAAGGTGAAAAAAGTACTTTAAAGTCGATTAATTCACTCTTATTTACGGTATTAAGCTGCTTTAAGTTGGGGTGCGATACTGTAGTCCGTTTCATCTGCATCGCATTTCTTATTTAAATGTTGGTGACCTACAGAGGTGAGGTGAAATTTTCTAAAATGCTCATGTTTAAATAGTAAATTGAGCTATTTTGTCAACCACTCTGACTGCTGCATTCATCTGAAAAGCGCAGGTGACGGTTATAATTGTGATGTGATTGTTTTATCATATTGTGTTCAACTTAAACACAAGAGTTTTATGTGTAGGAATGTCTAGTAATAATAATAGAATTCCAGTGCGTACACCTTTGAAAGAAGTAGTGTGGTGGGCAGGTTGTTTTCCGAGTTCCCAAAATATAGTCTCTTATGGCCATGTTACTTCTTTGGCAGTACCAGTTACGGACTACCCATTATAAAATACTCCCCTTTGAAATAATCCTTGAAATGTATAGTTGTTCATATTTGGTGTGGCCTTAAAAATGTGAGTATGTCAATATTGTACTTCTGAATTTGTGCTTCTCATTGGGGGTTGCACAGTAAGAAGATCTCATCTTTTTTTGGGTATATGCTAAGACAGCGCATAACTGTTTAGGAAAAGCAATTAATTATTTTTAATGCTTTTATAAAATATCTTTTAAATACTTTTACTTTCAATGGAAAGTTGTTGGAAGAATAAATTAAACATGCACACACCTTTAAAATGTAAGCATTTGATAACTGGAAGGTACAGCAGAAACAAAATCTGCAAATGGTCAGTTTGCTGTTTTTTTACCTTTTTTTGATGGCCTTCAGCTGTTAATCCAGCTAGCATTTGTGATTTTGTTGCTGAAAACTGGTATTGGCAGGAAGAAACTGTATGTGCTTAGTGTGCTTAACATATTAACTTAATGTGTGTGTGAGAGGCACTTTTACTTAACAGCTGCAGCCTGCACTTTTGAAACGGCCGGAGAAACTGTGTGCTTAACTTATTGTGTGTGATTACTTTTAACTGTGCTTCAGGAGAAACTGTGCTTAACTTAATATGTTTGATTACTTTTTAACTGTGCTTGACTGTGCTTAACGTTTTGGCTCTGCAGGCATTACTTAGCAGGAGAAAGTGTGTGTGCGTGTGTGTGTGTGTGTGTGTGTGTGTGTGTGTGTGTGTGTGTGTGTGTGTGTGTGTGTGTGTGTGTGTGTATGTGGAATATTTAGCTCATACTTTTTGTCTGTTCCTCTTAAAATTTATGGTTTTCTGGCAAATCAGTGAGAAATGAATTCACTAAATAATGAAATAACAATAGCCATTTAAGTTTCAGTCTTCCTGTCTTTCAGAAAATGCATGTTAAGTTTGGTAACACAAAACATTTTATTCTAGGAACTTTTCTAAGATTATACAAGCAATGTTTAAAATGTGTCCCAGTAAACATCATTGCTACACATTAAAAAGAAATGGTTACCATTTACTACAGGATTTGGGCTGGGGGGTGCATATTTTGGTTGTCTGTTTAGTTTGCATTTGAAAGTTGGCATCCCACAATTCCACTGGGGTGGGTGGGGTTACATAATTATGTATGCAAATTTTATGTTAATCAGTGTACAGATTTGTACCTATTTTTCGCGGGCCTTGTCCAGATCTTTGATGTTTCCAGGTTGAGAGGTATGTGAATTTGTCATTTGAACCTTGCCTAAAAAAGGCACTATAGGGGCGGCAAGAGACTTAGCCAGTATCCAGAATCCCAAGGGCGACAGGTGCAGGCCATTTCTGGCAAAGCATCATGGTCTGTCAATCATGTCATCCAAGGCAGACAGATACTGGATTACCATAGAATGATACCAGAAGCTTAGCCAATTGTTGAAGTCAGTCATTTTGTCCTTGTACTGTGGCATCATTCTGGGTGATGGCAGGATGCTACTCAGGGCTAGGGTCATACCTGCCTGGGCTACAAGATCGGAGAGCTACTCTGTGTCTCTTTTCATGTAGTCCAGGGAGGTATGTCTCAGGTTATTCACACCAACATGGACAATGACAGAGTCATATTTGTACTTGTTGTGGAGTGACCTGAGTGCATGCATTATGTGGTGGATCCTGGCATGACAGGCAGCTGACAGTAACTTTCTCCTTGTTTAGCCTGTTGAGTGGAACATCAGTGTGCCTGACTATAGAGTCACCTATGACTAGAGTGTTGGGTACAGTGCTATGCCTTATGGGCTGTGGTTGAGTGGCACACTGAGTTTGTGGGCTATGTGTTCTTTGGGTTGTGCTGGAGTGGAGGTTGCTTGTGTTTCTGTTTTGGAGGTCTCTGTTGCTTGAGCAGATTTTTATTGAGAGCCTCTGTGAATGTAAGTGTGTGTTTCGTGTTTCTATATGTGTGTTTTGGTGGTGTAGGTTTTGAGGGACTATGTGATGAGTGTGGTGTGGTGCAAGTGTTTACTTTCTCCTCTTGACTGTCTAGTCTAGTCTTGGGTGAGAGCTTTGCTTCCAGTTTAGCTATATAAGTGCATCTCTCACAGGTTGTAGTGTTGGGTGGTAGGAGGAGAGGGTAGTCTGTGTACATGAGGCAATTGCTGCATTGCCCCAAGATGCCCAGATTCATCAGGTAGACAGGAGAAAACACTGTGAGCTGACCCTTAGACATGCCTGGATAGGTGCTTATTTATTAAGTACTAAAAACTGTATTCCTCTAGACAAGTGAGGAAAGTTGAGTGCTGTAGTAATTTGTAGCTTATTTAGTGCTTACAATGAGTTCTGAACACCTGCTAAGCTGAAAGAAACAGATTTTAGTGCTAAAACTAAAAAAACTGGATAGTTCTAAGGGAAAATTTGAAGAGCGGAATTTATGGTGCCGGGAATAGTTTAACCCTAGCTAAACTGTGATGCATAAAGTGTATATATATATATATATATATATATATATATATATATATATAAAATATATATATATAAAATATATATATATATATATATATATATATATATATATATATATATATATATATATATATATATATATTTTTTTTTTTTTTAATATAACAGTAGCAAATGAGCAAACTGATTTAAACAAATTAACCAATTAAGCAATAAAAAGCTAAAAACTGAGCCCTGTTCCATCAGTCTTCAATCAGACAAGTTCTAACTGCACACTCCTGCCACTAGGGTGCAGGGGAACCATCTCCAAAAGAGATGGCCTGGATTAGTGCTCAAGTTATACAAGCAAAACTAGATTCAGGATGCCTGAATCTAGTCTATGCTACCGCAACCCAGGCGTACCAATTTCAGAAAGAAACAGTTCAAATAAGCAGGCACAATAAGCATTTAACCAGAAATTCCCAGCTCAGAAGGGCAGAATCTAGCCTCTCTTCCCACAAGAGTGCAGAACACAAACTTTCTTAATGAAAAATAACTGGCCTGAAGCCCAAGTGCTTTAACCAGAACTAATACACTTTTAGAATAACAGACACTGAGCCTTCAATCAGCAATTCCCAACTTAGAAGGATGTAAGCTACCTGTCCTGCCACAACAGTGCAGACCACAAACCTACTTAATATAAAACAACTGGACTGGAGCCCAAGTGCTTAAACCAAAAGGCTTAGAGTAACAGTTATAATTTAATCAGGCTACTACCATGCAGTAATAAATGGAGCAGAATAAATACAATTGAGTACTTTTCAGAAGAGGCAAAAGCAAAATAAAGTGCATTTTTTTTAGTAAAGTGCAAGGAGAGAGGAAGAAGAAGCAGAAGAAAAATTCAAAGTTAAGAACCTAAGTGGGTTGGCCTTCTCAGATGTTCTCTCTGTATTAAGTAGCGTGAACACCAGACTTGGAGGGGTTTCCGAGATCAAATTTACAGTAGGGGTGGGCAACTGCAAAGCCACCAACTATAACACACCACAAGAATAGGGTGGAACAGTTTCAGAACAGATGAGAAACAGAAACAATGCCAGAAAATATATAAAATAGTTCAGTCAGGTAAAATTAAGACAATGCAGAACTCTGAAAGGTTAAAATGCCAAGAAATATTTATTTATTTATTTTTATTATTATTTATTTTACATTTGTTTACTGGGAAAGTCCGGCTGGACACATGTCCTTTTTCAGTGGAGGCCCGGGGAGAAAAGCTCCAGTTAGTGCATATACATACATACATGAATAACATCTGAATATGTAGGCAAGACATATCAAAGTACAACTGGAAGAGATGCATTGTATAACTTAACTGTGAGTTATATACATCAGTGAAGGATGAGGTAACATCGGAGTGTAGTACATTGAGATATAGTGTATTATTTTCACACGTGTTATATAATCTAATAGTACACTAGATGAATTTTATGAAAGAATGAGAAGATATAGATAGTAAGAGAGTGACGATGTAGCAGTATATGTAGACTCAAAGTGTGTGTTAGCAGGATTTAGGTAGTGGTGAATAAAGTAGGTTATTAGAAGGCTGGCTAAGTTATGATGTTATAGTTTCTGAGGGTTTTAATTAGTCAGGAAGATTTGTAAACGAGACAGTTGAGAGTGAGATATTTTCTGTCAAGTGATGGTGGAACATGGGCAGAGTGATTTGGTAAGGAAGTATTGTTTTAACTTAGTTTTGAATAGAGGTAGGGATGTTATGGAGGTAATGTTGACTGGCAGTTCATTCCAGATTTTACCTATGTAGTTAGCAAATAGAGAATCCCCTGCTTGGTTTTTGGATAAGTAGGTTTTTATCTGTTGTTTGCTGGAGGAGTGTAGTATTCTATTGGTACTATAGGGGTGAAGAAGGGTTTGTAAGGATGATACTTTTTCAGGATTTGAGTGGAGTTTGTGGGCCATTGTTAATTGTGTATACTGCAGGAGATGGGGGAGTTGTAGCCAGTTGAGTTGTTTGAGTGAAAAGCAGTGGTGTGTTCTAGTTGATGAATTTGTGGCATATCTTGCTATTTTATTATAGTAGGACTTGAGTTTTTGTAGTTCAGATTTCTTGAGACTAGTGAGAATGGGGGCTGTGTATAATAAGGTGGATATGAAATGAGTTTGGGCAATAGCTATTTTGGTATATTTGGTAAAGTAGTGTTTATTCCTGTTTAAAGTACCTAATTTTTATGCACCTTTTTAACTGTTTGGGAACTGTGTATATCAAATTTAAGGTTGCAGTCGATTTCTACTCCTAACAGTTTAGTGTGTGGTGATGGGGTGATTATAGTGTTGTTAATGGAGGAGATGAAGAATATGTTAGAGGGGGGAGAAGATTTATTAGGGAGGAATACCATCAGCTTGGTTTTCTTAGGGTTTAATATTAGGTTAGCATTTGTGAGCCAGGTTTCTGTCATGAAAGACTTTCTGAGTTAGGGTTTGTAGATCTACTAGAGAGTGTGCAGAACAGATCACTATGGAGTCATCTGCATATTGAATGAGTGATGCATGAGTGGTTGACAGATGGAGTTTGTTAGTAAATATAGAGAATAGAAGTGGTCCTAGGATAGAACCTTGAGGCACTCCAAGAATTAGTTAATAGAGGTGATAGAGTTTGTTGCCAAGAGACTACTTGTTGCCATCCTGTGAGGTAGTCTTGGAACCATGCAAGTGTGGAGTTTGAGAAGTGAAGGTCAGTGAGGGTATTTAGTAGGTTTGTTTGATTTACCATGTCAAAGGCTTTTGACGGGTCTAGAAGGATAGAAGAAACAGAGTTGTTAGTAGTCCTGTGGCAGTTAACAGTGTTAGTGAAAGATATTAGTTCTGTGGTTGTGCTATGGTATGGTCTGAACCCATGTTGGGTATTAGTTAGGAGATTGTTAGTAATAAGGTAGTTAGTATACTTATCAATCAGCGATATATTTCCAGATTGTTTGAGAATCACACTGCAGCCAGAACACCAGGAGTTTCTAACAGTGTATGCAGGAATTTACAAACAGAAACTATTTTTAAATCAGCAAGCCTTGAAGCAATCAGACAACACAAATGCTGTTAGACCAGTTTTATAAACTTCACCACAGGAATAGGGGGAAGCAGTTTAAGGACAAATGAGAAACAGAAAACAATGCCAGAAAATATATAAAATAATTCAGTCAGGCAAAATTAAGACAATGCAGTACTCTGAAAGGTTAAAATGCCAAGAAATATACTTTTCAATAAGCGATATATTTCCAGATTGTTTGAGAATCACACTGCAGCCAGAACACCAGGACTTTCCAACAGTGTATGCAGGAATTCACAAATGGAAACTATTTTTAAATCAGCAAGCCTTGAAGCAATCAGATAACACAAAAGCTGTTAGACCAGTTTTATAAACTTCACCACAGGAATAGGGGGAAGCAGTTTCAGGACAGATAAGAAACAGAAAACAATGCAGATGCAGGACAGATGAGAAACAGAAAACAATGCCAGAAAATATATGAAATAATTCAGTCAGGTAAAATTAAGACAATGAAGAACTCTGAAAGGTTAAAATGCCAAGAAATATACTTATCAATCAGCGATATATTTCCAGATTGCTTGAGAATCACACTGCAGCCAGAACACCAGGAGTTTCCAACCGTATTGTACCTGCTACAGAGGACTGAAATAACTGTATGACTGACTTCATGGTTTTCCATTATCTTCCAAATTCTTAAATATTTCCTAGAATTGGGGGGGGGGGCAAGCAAAAGTTCTTATCTAGATGGAATCCATTAGCTGCTCTTTAATATCCTCTATTAGTGATTGAGATCTTGGTTAATAATATCTCCACATACCCCGACCCCCCTTGCTGACCTTCTATTGTAGACATCTACTGCATTATAACTACACTTAATGGCATGTCTACCCACCTTAAAACTGTCTGAGTCAGTCAACTAATTCTGCCTTTCTTGTCTCACAACGGATCTTTCCTGCAGTGTCCTCTAGATGACTGAGTATATTACCCTGATATTTAATTATATATGATTGCCCCAAAGGCTCAGGTGAAAGAGGTATAAACTATTTTTTCCTAACGTCATCTAATACTATGTTCTTCATATCATTAGGAAACATACTGAATCCTGGAGGCAACTACGAAACATACTGAACCCTGGAAGCAACATAGACCCCTCGCACTGAGTTTTATACAGAAATTTAGAGACGTTCTGCATTCTGTGAAACCTATTCAGTTTTGGGAGGTTTGAAACTGGGTTTCAGAGACACAGTCTTAAAGACATCTTCAAATGCTTGGAAAACTGTGAGAACAGATATTAATCTTGTTTAATGTATGCCCAAGAGGTTTAGTTACCTTTTATATGACTCTGAAATTTCTTTCAAACCCCCCCCCTTAAAAATTCTCCTGATGAGATTATTTCTCAGAAGAAAATGGGTTTTGTTCGGGAGTTTGACAGTATGCCTTCTTCTTCATCAGTGCTGCAGCCCAAAGGCAAGGACATCTGTGTTGAATAGAGCACATCTTACTCATTCAGGGCCAAGTCCAACAATGGAGATTCACTCTCTTCATGGCCATCGAAGGATGGGTTCCTGATTTGTAAAGCTGGGCCATCTGGGGCTGATTCTGTGCCATGCATCCACATATTCCCTTATGCATGCTGTATTATTATTGGTTGCAGGGCCTAGAGCAGACACTAACATAGTAACCACCTGGCTCTAAGATATCAGCCCTTGAATAAAGGTAGGCAAGATACTCTCCTCCATGGGAAGGCATTTGCTATGAAATCTGGAAAACCCATGGACCTTCCAGAGCCTCTCTCTCTCTCTGAAGCAGTAGGAATATCCTGTAGAGAACACTTCTTCTTCTTCCGCTGCTGCTGATGTTGCAGCCAAAAACTGCATAGGACGGATTCCACCTTTGGTGCCTGGAAACTGGTACCTAACCTGGAAGACTTGGTGAAATCTGCGCAGACTGTCTAGTCATTCAGGGAAAAATTCTACTGTTTTCTTCCAAAGGGGTCAGATAAAGACCCATTTGGCACAGGCTGGAGACTGGGGGTAGACAAAACAATGCCTCATTACCTCTGATGTCCTGAGGGCAACTGTAGAACTGGCAGGACCATACACACATACAAATATTTCAAGAATGGGCAGTAATACCTTTCTAGCCTGCCAATATACTGAAACAGTTGTTCCCATAACAAGTGTCCAGGCTGTGCTTAAAACTATCTGAACTATGAGTTATTTTTGTGCCACGCAAAGTAATGTAAATATTAGTGGTGTTGAAAATGTGCAATCTACACAAGTGCAAATTCCTAATCAAGGAGTAAATACCTCTGGTGTAGAAGCATCTAGTTCTTCTAAAGTGGGAGGTCCTTTTTTAGTGGACCAGCAAGGAAACAAAAAGGTACCAACATGGTCCAAAATCGTGCAGAACAAGGGGAAAGGAAGGGGCAGAAACAAAAAGAAATGGTAACCGGGTCTGAAGGCTCACTATATGACATAGAAATACTTAATCTTTCTAGTGTGGGTTTATCAGACTCAGCGTTAGATGTTTTAAAGAAAGGTCTCTCCTTTATCCCTAGTAATTCTATGAATTTAGCTAAGGTCATTGTAGACTTTAGACTTTATCTAAGGAAATTAAATCTTAGCTATATTATGCATGAGGTTAACTGTGACACGCAGGTTAGCATCACAAAGGGACCTAAAAAAATAAACACTTACAATCCACTGCTGGTAGGTACACTACAGGCTTTTCAAACTTTGTGTGAATCAGACTTTAGAAAAATAAAGGCTGACAGAAATGCTTACAGTCTTACTGTTTTAGAACAACAGGCTCTGAAAACCTTATGTGATAATCAACAACTTAGGTTTATGAGAGCAGATAAAGGTGGAAAAATAGTGATTATGGACCAGATTATGTATATAAAATCTATGGAAGAATTGTTAAATGATGAAGGCCCTTATAGAAAAGTGGATTATGCTTTTATAAAGGGCAGCTATCTAAGGTTGGACACGTGTCCATTTGACATGTTTTGTCAAGGAGAAGTAGCCCATCAATGTTACACGTATTTGTAGGTTGAACTTCCTAAAATGGCATGTATGTTTGGTATTCCAAAAGTACAAAAGAACATTAACAATCCTCCATTTAGACCCATCATATCTGCTGCTAATTCTAAGACTGAAACACTTTCTATTTGGTTAGACTTTGTTTTGAATCCTATTATGTACGCCTCAAAACATTATTTAAAAGATTCATGGCACCTTCTGGAAATATTAAGAGATTTACAACTGTCAGGGAAAGATTTTTATTTTGCATCCCTAGATGTTGTTTCTCATTACACTAGTATTGACCAGGATTTTGGAATAGATTACCTTAGAGAATATTTAAGTAAGTACACTAATTTTAGCAACTCTAAGGTTGGGACAGTTTGTACCATCATGGAATTGGTGTTGGATAATAATTTCCCTAAATTCAACAACCAGTTGTATAAACAAACATCAGGGGTAGCTATGGGGGCAAGGGTAGCCCCAGCTTTTGCTAACCTTGTGATGGCAAACTGGGAAAACAATTTTTTAATAAACAGTGAATTTGAAAAAAAGATTTTGATCTATCGTCGTTACATTGACGACTTGTTTCTTTTTTATGGAATGGCACCTATGATGATTTTGGTGATTGTGTGGCTTACTTAAATGGTTCTACAGATTTTTTCAAGTTCATGATAGGAGGATTTGGTGATAGTTTAAATTTCCTTGATTTGAACTTGACATTTGATTTAGAAACTGGAAAATGTATTAGTAAAATCTACAGAAAATCTGTTTTTGTAAATCAGTATCTTCACAAGGCTAGCCTACATCCATTTCATATGAAGAAGGGAGTTGTCACAGGGCAGCTGATTAGGCTGAGTAGGTTAACATCATCTGATGATACTTTCTCAAAAGAGATGGCTATCTTAAGATCGTTTTTTGAGACAAGAGGATATGACAGATCATGATTAAAACTTATAGAAAACGAAGTTGTCACTTTAAGGGAAGGAAAGGCTTGTCCAATTTTATTGAGTCAAGTTCAGTCTGTAGTTAATGGCAATGAGCAAGATAAACACACTTGTGCTAATGAGAATTTTTCTTGTGCTTTTGTTTTATCTATCACTAATGAGATGTGGGACATTAAAAACATAATAGTAGATAATTGGAAGACATTACTGGGAAATCAAGATCTTGTGAAAGTAATTGGGGCACGACCTACTTTCATTTACAAAAAGACCAAAAATACTAAAGTCTGTTAGAACACGAAATAATGGATGAAACAAATACTATGGTCAGTTTTACTTCTACAAAAGGGAATTACGATTGTAAAAATTGTAAACAATGCAGAT
Organism: Protopterus annectens; assembly: GCF_019279795.1. Taxonomy (NCBI): domain Eukaryota; kingdom Metazoa; phylum Chordata; order Ceratodontiformes; family Protopteridae; genus Protopterus; species Protopterus annectens. Next base: position 1,979,353,683 of record NC_056739.1, read on the forward strand.
ACATTAGTAATTCTTCATCTGTAACTTTTAAGCATATCAACAGGACTTACTGGTCTAGGAGTTATTATACATGCAATAGTGAGATGGTAATATATGCTGCACTGTGTCTTTCGTATCCCAGTTATTACATTGGAATGACCACTAGGTGTTTGAAAAGAAGAATTTACGAACACCTTTTAGCAATTAAAAAGAAAGAACAAACTAATGCTTCAGCAGAGCACTCTATTGTATGTGTTGACTTTAAAAAGTTTATGTTTTCTGTTATTGACAGTGTTAGTCAGGAGCCATTTATGGGTGATTGTAAAGTACTTTTAGAATGCAAAGAAAGTTTTTGGCAAATTCATCTTGGGGCAGACAATACACCTGGTCTAAATGATACTATCAATATAAAATGTTTCTTGCAATGCAAGAACAAATAGATGATTTTACATATTTTTTTATTATATTTTATATGTAAATATGTTTATTTTCATTTTCATCTTTACACTTTCTAGAATGTGTAAAGATGAAAATGAAAATAAACATATTTACATATAAAATAGAATAAAAAAAATCATCTATTTGTTCTTGCATGTACCTGCGGTAGTGGTGCTGCAGTAGCATTGTCGCCTCACAGCAAGACATTGTCCCGTTCGATTCTCAGCTAGAGCGTCTTCTGTGTGGTGGCATGCGTGAATGGGCATGCCTTCGTTGAAGGTTGCGCATCAGGGCTGGTAACTCCGCACGTAAAAATCCTCTACCAAACATTAGCGGACCGGAGTTCTGCTATGGCGACCCCTAACCTGGATAAGCCGAAAGACACAACAACACTTTCTAGAATGTATGGATTTCATGTAATATTTTTTATTTCATTTTTAAATGAGATTTAATTTTGATATGACATCACTGACCATGTTACAATGGTTAATTATTTATAAGCTTGTGGAGGCGGAGTTCAGGTTTTTCTGAAGAAGTTCACATAAAATTAAAAGTGAATAAAAGCACTAGTTTTGTTATCCGTGCTTTCTTGGTTTGGTTGAACAGGACTGAACAGAGTTTTCAAGTTTTACTGTTTCAAGTGTTTGTAGCTGGTACAGATACTATTATAAAATATGTAGCAGAAGACATCCTAAAGGGAGTGAACTTATGTACTGAGTTATTATTTTATTTATTTATTAACCGAGTTCAAGTAGGCCTTTTTTACTCAGGACCTTAGGCATCACACAGAGACATAAGAAACATAATCTACACTACAGCTACAACATAAGTGCAGATTTCTCATAAACGTAATTTCTGTTCTTCATCACCCCTTCTTGAAAAATATTTCTTTGTGTCTCCTTTGAGCCTTCACACTGCCTTATCTTCAAAACTGCATTATTTTGCTTTCAAATAACTCTTTTAATGAAGTAAGATAACTACCTAGATTCTGTAGCTTCCCTTATGGCACTTGACTTTTTAGTCATATCTACTCTCAGCGTTCTGTTTTCAAGGTTGTACATATCCAGTTCTTCCATCTCTCTTTTTGTATGACATCTGGTGACACAGTTCCCCATTTCATTTGATCATTTCTGCACTGTGTGTATCCTGTTTACACCTTTATAAAGATGAACTATCATAACTTTATAAAATACTGAAGAGCAGGCTATCTTAACTGACTCTTCATAACTACATACAATACTCTAAAAGAGACAACAAACAGGGATACTTTTTTTTTTTTTTTTTACTGCTGCTGTCTCTTCCTATGCATCCCGCTTTGTCACACTGCTTAATTAAATTATTGCTCCTTGGTCCTTCTCCATCTTTGGCATTATTATTATTGTTTCTAGCATCTGTTTGTGTAGTCTGCTGCTGGATTATTGATTTCCATATGCATTTCTCTGCAGTTCAGCATGGTGACCCAACCATTAAGGTTTCTCTCTCACAGCTCAAAAACCTAGAGTTCAGTTCTAACTTCTGGTTACTGGGACTGTGGATTCCTCATAATTACCCCATGCCTTTGTGGGCTTTCTCTGTGCACTCTGCCTTCTTCCCAGTTTCCAGACACATGATAGCACATTCAGCTTTGCTCTTGCAGCCTAGTTTATGGAAAGGATAGGTCTGCAAAGAATTAGATGACTTTCCCAAGTAACAAATAAATATTGTTTGGTATGAATTTAAGGAGACAGGTTTGCATCATGAATCCAGTTGTATCAAGTCAATTTACATCATTTTTATGTTATCAGCCCTGTTGCATACCTTTGCGCCATACATGATTTTTGTATTATCCATAAATACACAGCTTGTATTTTAATGAAAGCTGAAATCTGTTGCATTAATGTAAAGTTCTAAATATGCCTGAAGTTATCTTATACAACACAGTAAACAGAAAGTTATAAGCTTGCATGTGTCAGATTAAATTCAGTTGTCAAAGCTCTGAGATTTTTAAAAACATTTTAAACAAATATTTCAGTGTTTACTTTATAAACATGCCTCCTGAACTACAGCAGCAGTTAAGCCGAACTGTTTCAAAAACATTCTGCACTGCAAGTACAAAATCACCTTCTTAGACACAACTATCCAGTACCAGCCCCATATAAAACGTGTGAGGTGGGGCCCCAATATACCATACACAGATCTGGGGTCAACGCAGCTATAAATATTATTGCCAAATTATAGCTATTTGTTAACAAGCAAAAACACAACTAGCACTTAAGAGACCAAATATTTATTCAGGCATATAATATGTGGAGCACAGAAATGCATCCACTGCTTTTACCCTCAGGCATTTTCAGGAAGCTAACACATATAAAATCAGGCTTTAAAATATTATGCGTACACCTGAAGCCCATTAGTCCAAGGAGATTACAACATACACCATCAAATAAATGTCATTACAATAATGCGTGTTATAACTATAAAAAGGGTTTGAACTCTAACATGTAATTTAAGCCTGAAGACTTCAGGCCTTTAATGTTATAAACAAGTAATTTTATCTTTCTTTTATACCATTTATCATATACCCACATATAACCATCCTTTCATCACAGGTGCATGTGTTCTAAAATGCTCTAATGTAAATTCATGTCCTTTGTTCAGAAATGCAAGCTAAATTGAACTACTTTAAAACCAGATTATCCTCTCCTTTGTTCAGTAATGCAAATACTCAGGGCACTGGTGTTTTTTTCCTCCGCAAAATGCTGTGCAGAAAACATTTTGTGCACAGCAACCACAGTGCTTTTGCTTTGGGAAGAACCAGCAACAGCTGCAAAAGCTGTCCCCCAAATTTATAAATATATAGTATGAATGCATAAATTCAGTGTGCACATTATATTTCTTATGCCATCCTGTCATCACCGTCATTCATAAACATTTGTCAGGTTAACAAAATGGAGATGGGTACATATATAAGGTGCAGACCTATACAAGGAAGATGAGTCATCATGTCTGCTCAGTACATCACAGGAGTGGCAAGGAGCACTTTCTACATATTTTACCCCCCTCTTTACAATAAAGGGACTGATTGCACTATGATAATACCCTAATGTTGGAATCCAATCAAAGAGTACCACCATTAGATGAAGCATTGTTGCATCACTGAGGTATGCATTAAATTTGGTTGTGGTCACAGGTTAGGCTGTACCAAAAAGACAGCGGAACAATTAGCATTTTACTACTGAAAATATTGTTACTCAACTATGACTGCCGAGCACCAACTGTTGCCATGAGATTCTAATCTTGTAATTTATGAGGATGGGAACAGCTTGGCTCATACAAATTGTCTTTTCAGTCCTGAATCATGTGCCATAGTGGGTAGGCGTCATCTGCATATGTACTATGGGCTCAAAACTTCACAGTGGGGTAGGATTTCATATAGATGCAGCCTCATTGTGTAGCTGAATGTATGAATTCTTGTGGGCTTTCATGTAAGTTTATACATTAATGTGAATAAGCATAATCTGAGGAGGTATGATGACACAAATCGTGCACAGAGCCTTTAGATCATATAATATGTTTGCAGTTAGTAAAATATACATAAAAATAATTTCCGTTCATTTCTATTCTCATTTCATGACATGCACAATATATAAATAAATAACACTTAAGAAAGAATCATGAATGTAATAAAATGTACTAATTCCGTGCACTTTAGTTTATTTTTACCACCTAAGAAATGCTGAGATGCTACTTCTCAGAATATCCCTTTTTCTTCAAGGTATGGCAGTTTCGGAGTTGGTATATATAAGTTTGGGGAGGGAGGCATACCCTTCCCCAGAAAAAGAAGTTTTAAGGAAAACAGTGATTTTAGAAATTCACTATTTTCTGGGTTTTCTGTCTTTTTTTTCTGATATTCTGCACTCAGCATTACCACAGCTGACATTTTAATATGGAGTCTAACATAAATGATGAAACAGGCATCTTTTTATTTCTGCGATTGGGCAATGTGTTATGGGCATTTGTCAGTAGGTTGGCAATGGAGGACTTAATCCTGAGGACTTGGTATCCAAGGATCACTGTTATATCGCCAAGAATTTTAAATGGTTGGGAAAAATGGATGAACTTTATATTTATTTATATATTTTTTAATTTTATTTTATTCTTTTTGACTGGGTTGATCCCACTAGGCTAGAAACCTCTTTTCAGGGGAGACCTGAGGTGGTATTTATACTAATAGGGGAAATTTAACCAGGGTATCAAGAAACTTCCCTGCTGTTTGTGATAGGTGCCATGGGATCTTTTATATCCACCAGAGCTATCACCAACTTAGGCAGATGGGGTTTCCGTTTAATATCTCATCCAAAGGACAACATGCTCAGAAGTCCAGCTCCTCCTACTGCTAACCTATACTGTCAGCATTCATTCTTCCTGGTGTGGGAATAGAACCCACAACATTCTGCACAAAAGGTGTATTACATCACTGACATTGCTTTTTGATAAATTAAACCACATTTAAAATGATTTTGTTTGTCTTGGAGCTAAAGCAATGATATCTGCTGCACCCACTAATGTCTCATGCTTGAAGAAAGGTGGGCAAAAGGGGACTAGAAAATTCCAAGGTATCTATAACTGCACGACCAGGTGAGAGAACCTAAGGTGGGTAAACTGAATATATTCTTTTTTGGGTTTATGGGAATGTTTGTTTTATTGGTACACTAGAACAGCGCTTTAATGGAATTGCTTTCATTTTTACAGGGAATGGCAGTGGTAGAGCTTTCTTTTCTGAAGGCATACTTTGGTAGTGAAGACATAAAAGCAAGTTAAGATGACAAAAAATAATTAGGAGAGTCTGGAGAGATTAGAATGATGCTGCTTTGCTTATTTGTATGACAAATCCCTTTTATTAAGGCCTCACCACACCACTGCAAATAAACCAATGCATTACATGTACCTCTATTTATTTCCACAAGTGTAGTTGATATCCAAACTATTTATTTAGTACTTCATTTTTCTATTCACTTATGCATGTAATTTATTATTAATAATTTTGTTCAACTCCAATTTCTAACAAACAGCCCTAAATGCTAATTTATCCTTTCAAATGTCAATATGGGTAATTCTTCTCACACCACCTTCAACAATCCTTGCTTCATTTCTGCTTATATTATCTTTACATACTAATAACCTCATATCACCTTTCCACATGGCCATTTCCTCCTTACCACTCAGCTTCTCTTATCTCTGCTTCTTACTGTAAGCATACTTTGCACATCTGTCTCACTTTTCATTCATTCTTCCTCAACATTTGATCCTACACAAGCATAATCATTTCTCATTCTACTTACTACACAAGCATTTATTTTATTTCATATACACATCATCCATATAATATCTTTTGAATTTGTCTCTTGTATCACACAGCCCAGTACAAAGCCACCTTACTTTGCCCTCTTAAGATTATACTGCTTTTCAAATAACCATCCTCAGCTCCTATCACCCACTCACTGGACTAAAATGTGGCCTCAGTGTTTTGGTGGAATTAGTGATAGTACTGACTCCATTCATAAAGTAGGCATCTGTTCTGGAGGATTTTTCATTGGAAATTTCCACACACATCCTTTTTGACACCTGAGAAACTCTCATAATTGAACTCTTCAAACAGAAAGTTATGTTGGAGATGTCATCTGTCCACTAATGATGACCAGTCTCATATTTTTTATGACTGTACTAATATTAAACCATATTGGAATTAAATTAACACATTTCTTCAAGCTATCTATACAGATATATTTGTTTTGACAAAGTCTTTAATTTTATTGAATGTTGTTAATGGTAATAATATGAAGAAAGATGACCTGTATTTGTTGTGGACAACGTTAGCAATAGCCAGAAATTTATAACTAGAAGATGGAACTCTAATGTAGCACCCGCAATGGTGGAATTCCTATCATCACTGAAGAAATGTATACTAATGGAGAAAAGAACTAAAGAGTTAAGAACTTTTCCTAAGCCATCGGTTAATAGTCAGTGGAGGAAAGTTTTGAATTTGATTGAAACCCTACAGAAGGAATCAAACTCTTCCTAACTATCATAGTTTATATATTAACTTATTATTTAACTACAAATGTTTTTATCTGAATCCTTTTTGTCAGGCTGAATGTAAATACTGTAAATAGTTATTGAATGTTATGAATGTATTAAATTATTGTGTTATTTCATTAAAATGAAAAACATTTGAGTAAAAAAAACAAAGTAGGAACCTAGTTAAAATCTAGGCTATCGGCCCTGGGGCCTATACAAGCCCAGCCAAAAAGGTACCCTGGCTTTTGCCACCCAAGAAAATTATTTTCCTGTGCCACTGTCAAGCAGAGCCACAGAGGTGATCCCCGGGGTGAATTTCCTATTTCCCATCCAATCATCACATTCCTTAGACTTGGAATTCCCTGTCCCTTTCACTCTCATCTGTAAATAAAGCCACTATCCTCGCCACTATCCTCAGACTTACTTCTAGCTAACTCTGTCTGTGCTGCTGATGTAGCTATCTTCAGGCTTTTCTAAAAGTTCCATAAGAACGCACCTAGTGAAAATCCTCAAAGATCTCATTGATTAGCTGAGTTCCATGGCAATGCTTTATAAATAAAAAGTCATGGTCTTTGATACCATTACTAAACTATGCTGTATCTCTTTACCTTCTCTCTAATCATAAAGAGACCATCTCTACATACAAATATCTGAGTAGCTCTCTGGACCTCTCCATATATGTAATTACAAAACCCCAATATCACCCCCACATAAAAATGATGCTTTCCTTTTTCCAGCTAAAAAAATGTCCTATTCTCTTACCCCACAAGCTTGCAAGATAATTGGTAAAGATACTCTCCTTGCCCACACTGAATATGGACTCCCTCTACTATCAAAGTCTTCTGCACATACTTATTAATGGTATCTGCAGGTTTATAGTTTCATTCTGTTGTCACCTAAATCAGAAAATCAGTCCACAACCTTAACTCCTGCTAACTGACTTCCAGTTAAGGAAGGAAAAGACCTTTTTCTTCTTTCTCTCATAAGCAAAATCAGCAAACTAAACTTCTCTCCACAGCTAACCTTAAAACTTTATTCAAGAGTTTCATTACATAAGCTTCATTCTCAAACCAGTTCTACCCCATTCTCTGCAGACCACAAAATACCCTAGCATTTGTGCTTAGTTATTTTTTTCTACTCGTGAACTCTGAGATGAACTACTTCAAGAATTCAGAAACAGTAAACTGTTAATGAGTTACAGTTTAGATTGAAAGCTAAATTAAAAGACAGCATCTGAGGTTCGTATTTTATGCAATCCATAAAAACATAAGTTATTTTTCTTTTCAATTAACTTGCTCCTAGCATGATGGTTACATGAATAATGCTGATGACAATTTGCTCTTTGTTAACTGTCTCTAATTTGCATATTCTATGTATATCGTCATTTATTATGGCAATAACTTTGTATAAGAATATAGATTTCTACTTTACAGCTTTCTTATCCTATACTAAATTAAGACTGTAACATTTGACATGCATTTTCCCACTGAATGTATGTCTTTTGTTTACTTCCTTATATTTATATTTTGCACATAGCCATGTACCAAATGTTTACTCTTTTTTGGGTACTGTCCAGTTTTTGACTTCATTTCTGCTCTTGTGAAGCCATGCAGTAGCTGAAATGAATCCCTTTGGATCAGTTCACCACCAATCAACAAAGAATTAAATATTTAAACAGATAAATACACACATGCATACTATTTCCTTGATGGCAGAAAGAGGCAATAAAACTACAGTCTACCACTTATCCACTTCTACCTTCCTCTTACCCTTTTTCTACTTATCCCCATTTTTCTTGAATACCTCTGTGGATTCCTGTACACTGCCCTTTCCAGAATTTACTTAGATCCAGGTATCAGCTAGCCCCATACAATGTGCTGCATGCACCCCCCTCCATCCTCTGTTCTTTATGTTCAGACTGACCCTCTGACAATATTACCTTCCCCTGTGCCATTGTATTTTAATTTCAAGTGAGAAGGGTTCAAGCTCCTTCAGCCTCTGATTATATTTCTTGTCCTCCATCACATGGAAACTACTGGCAGTTTCCACTGAAGTCCTTCATGCAACCTGATGTTCTTTATCAGATATGGACACCAAACCTAAATGCAGCACTCAAGGTGCATCATGGCCAAGGTTACGCAGAATGGAAGAATGACCTCGTTGCCTGTGGAATTTATCACCTCTACGAATAGATTCCATCATTCAGTTTGCTGATGACCATCCTCTGTCACTCTTCTCCCTGTAGTCCAAGCCAGGTGCAAGCAACAACCCAGATCAGTTTTCTGCTCTGTTGTCATCAGTTGCTCTCCTCCCAGATGATACTTCACAGCAGGGTTGTTTAAGACCAAGTTCAGTGCTTTCCATATGTTTGGACTTGCTTGACTGGTAGGCAGTTTGTTCCGACTGTGAACTCATGTTAATGTTACTGTCCTACACAGTGACATCCTATACAGACGTTATATCAGCCTTTCTTTAGGATGCTCTCCATGACTCTTCTTTCCACTGTTGTTAAAGTGACAAACCTATAGTTCACCAGACTTTTTCTGTCCCATCACTTGTAGAAGGCTTCCAATTTCTGAAAACTTTGGAAGGCGGTTCATTTGGTCTTTCTGTGTTATCCTCCCAGATAGCAGCCAGTTTCCCCAGAACCCTTTCATTCTCTCTCTCTCTCTCTCTCTGTCTCTATCCTGCAATCTATCTTCCCATCCTGTCCTCCATCCCTGTTAGAACTGTGCTCTCCACTTGCTTTCTTAGTAAAGCCTGAAGCAAAGTATTTCAGTACCCCTTCTTTTATCCAGTCTGCTTTCATCTCCCTCCATATTTGCTCAGCCTGACCAGTTTTGCCCCTCCCTTCTTTCTTTCTGCTGTTTACCTATAAAAGCTCCTCTTTCCCTTTATGGCCATTTATGTTAGCTTCATTTCAGCTCTATTTAGTCTTTGGAATCCTTACAATCTTTGTTGCCTTTTTTTGCTATCTTCTTCATACTGTGTTTCTTCTTCCTCCATACCACATCCTTTCCTTCTTTTGCACTCCCTCCACATCCCATCCTTTTTTCTCTTGTACTCCCTCTACATGCCATCCTTTTTTTCATTTGCACCCCTCCACACCCCAACCTTTTCTTCTCTTGCACTCCCTCCACACCCCATCTTTTTATTCTCTTGAACTCCCTCCACACCCCATCTTTTTTATCTTGCAATCCCCCCACACCTCATCTTTTTTATCTTGTATACCCTCCACACCCCATCCTTGTTTTCCTCTTGCATTCCCTATCCATCTAATTGGTAGCCACACAGTCTATGTAGTCACACTGGCCTTCCCTTTTTGTCCCGTCCTTATAACCTTATTCATTGTCCCTAGCATTCCATCCCAGAGCTATAATCATAGATTCTTTACTCCCTGGATTTGCTCCTAGTTTTATATCCCATCATTCACCACCTTCCCAGGAGAACATAACCCAGACTTCTAAAATCCCAAAGTGCTGTCTGTGTCTTATTTTTACCCTTCTCCCAGCTCTAAACCTAACAAAGGCATAATGACTTTGGCTCACAATACCTTAATCCATTAATTAATTAATTAAGATCCATGCCAACCACCACACTGGTTAGAACCACATCAAAAATGCTACCATATCTACTACAATCCTGCACAAATTGGCTAAACACCTCTTGATCTACGACCTCAATCAACTCCTGCTTCCTCTCAACACTGAAGCCCAGAATATCAAAATATGCTCCTGTCAGGGGTAGCCCTCCAATGAGCAGAAGCATAGCTAGTGTGGGGTGAGGGGAGCAGTCTCACTGGGCACAAGGTGCTAAGGAGCACAATCAGGAGATACCAGTATAGAAACACACTTCACTGCTTAGTATGTGGTAAGCTGTTGAAATCACTTTGCTACACTATATAAAAGCAAAAAAAGAGTACTTTTTTAACAACAGCTGAGGGGCAGAGGAGGGGAAGAACAGACCTTTTTTCTTTCATTGAAACTTAGAGCTTGGATCACCAGACTGTGGAGGAAGAAGAGGCAGCATGAGGAGGCTGAGGAAACAGACTTTTTTTTTTACTCTGCTTTGGCTGATAGGGTGCCAAACCTAAGAATGGCACTGGACACTAGATAAGCTTGCTAAGCCCAGAAGTATCACCATCTTCTGCCCATCACAGTCATTTACTCTCTCCTCCAGTCATCCATCCTTCCATCCTTCCATCCATCTCTCTTGTCAGGTTTCATGGATGATAGACTGTATCAGTCTACCAGATCTCCCTCCTTTTCTCTGACTTAATTGCCAGGGCACTTAACCTCCCCTTTAGCCCTGGCTGCAGTCTTGCCCCATAAATAAATCATACACAAAGTATAAAGTGAAAGAGGCCTGGTGATTTTAGAGGTGACTGTTTCCCCTAATGTCCTCCCTTATGTCTACGAGTATTTCCAACAGGTGTCCAGTTCCCTCTGACATACCAGGAATGTATAAACTTGTTGAACTGGCATTCTTCCAAGGTGCTTGTATGTGTAGGCATATGTATAAATGCATTTGTATATGTATGTGCACTTACATGTGTTTATGTGTGCACTTGCATGTGCTTGTGTGTTCGTGGATTTGTGGGTTTGCGTGTAACCTGCAGTACACTGGAGTCTCCCTCAGAATTAGTTTAATACCCTACTCCTGTTACCTGTTCAGATAACTCTTGTTGCTCATGTGGCTCTCAATACAGGTAAGTTGGGTATTTTTAAATGAATGAATGATTGTTACTCTTTAACTGATTTTAGAACATCTTCTCTTTCTTAAGTACAGCTAAACTCTACAAGCATCATACACCCCCCCCCCCCCCAATCACACCTACCAATTTGGTAATGAAGTGCCTGTGTACGTAGATAACATATGGCTGCTGTAACATAACTATACAAAAAAAAAGGCTCTCTAAACATTGCTCAGTTAAATGTGTACTTATAAAGTAGTGCAGTGACATGCACAGCTTTATTTAGTTGTGTGATTTTTTTTTTCTTTTTGTTTACAGTTTCTACCTTTCATCTCTTCAACTCACATCTGTACTTCAGAATGCTGTTCTCTTTATTGTTTACCTAGTAAAGCATTTGTAAGTAAATAATATGCACCAATTTACAAACAAAGTAACAAATAATATGCACCGTATCCATTACATGCTGTAGCCTCGATGAGAACTGACATCAGGCGTGCCCAAGTCTGATAAAAAGTCTTTGTGGAAGACCCAAACACTGAAATTTTGAGTCGTGGTAATATTACACAGGCATGCACTGCTGCATGAATTTGTTTTGTTACTTTCAGTAAGGTTATACACAATGGTACTTAATTTCAATACAGAAACTACAAGAAAAAGAATCTCTCATCTCTGCAGCAGAATAGACCTCCCAAGTATATGAAATCAGACATGGCTATACAATTCTCCAGACAAAAGCCACATTTATCTGTCTTATAATGAGTATTTTTAAAAATCATCAGGTGAATACCATAATTTAATATAATCACACTCATATTCATTTACAAAGGGGATCCTGTAGCCAAAAAGATAAAGCACAATGCATGTATATTCCTTACACAAATAAGGAAACCACAGTGATTTTTGCACTTGTCAGCTTTAATCCTGGCAAACAAAAAAGGTACAAAGGAATGGTGCATTAGCTTTTGACAGTTTTGTTTTGGATGCATCAAGCTGTCAGACTGCTGCTTCTCAGGCAGACAAACACACTATTCAAGCAGTAGACATGTAATTAATAAACAAAAAAAATTACGATGACAGGAAACAAAGCCAGAGAGGAGAAAAAAAACACTCCTAAACTGAGATGGTGAAGCAAAGGGCACTGAACAAGCCATTTACAGTGTAATCTCACTCGTCTTTTTATAGATTTTCTTTCTTTCTTGTGCTGTCCCGATCAGTAAATCTGCTTTCTCTCTACTCTTCCTTAACGTTTACAAGAATACTGCACCTTAGACTCGCTGTAGGCACTTTTAAATGGCATCAGTTTTCTGCTTAACTTCTTCTCTGTTTTTCTGATCCTACTTCTGCTGCTATGAACTGTTCTACTGCCCTCCATTCTCATGCAAGGATGACAGGAGATATGATTTCAGTGTAAAAAGAAAATGATTTGCAAGCATCTTATGTGTGAAATGCTTGGATTCAAACCAGGGGCTGCTGGATTACTTTCTTCACTAACTTTTTTTTTGGAGCTATGCAGTAAGCAAGGACTGCACTTCTGATGATGATAGCACGTGCTTCATGAGATAACAGTAAGCAGACAGTGTATGCAGCATGTGTTTAATTCCTGTGGGAGCTGGGTGAACCACAGTGAAGCAGCGTGGCTCAGTATATGTTTCTACTGCCTCACACTGATGAGACACACATTTAAACATCCGTCATTTCAGGAGGCCAGTCATGCAGCATCCAGCATCAACTCTGAGAAAATGCAGCACTTTGACCCACACATCTTAGTTCTATATAGTGAAATTCAGATCATTATTCAAGCATGCTTGTGAGTGTGTATGTGTCAGTCTGTGTGAAAAAAACTGAAGCACAAATGAAATCACATTTAATTCCTTTTCCAAATGGGTAACAACACTAACCAGAAGTTTTTCATTTATCATCAAGACCCCTTCCCCCATGAGTACTTACTTGAGTAGATCTGCTCCAAAAACTACAGTTTTGCATTTTTTTTTCTTTCAGATCTATATTCAAGAATGTCTTTGTACCCATACTGATGCATGATGTATTGTACTGTGACAGGTACATAAATATATATGTTCTCCTGAAACTAATAATTCAGTATTGCCATTCCCACAATTCCAGTCTAAGTCATTTGCTATAGTGAATGAAGTCCTGTGCTTACATGCTTAAACAACAGCATACCATCAGTCACTGTGACCAGCAAATTATATAAATGTAAGAAAATACAGCGGTTGTTGGTGGGCCTTGATGCTGAAAAAGCATCTGACAGATTAAGCTGGGATTTTATGAGTAGGGCAATGGAAGCAGTTGCATTCCCAGTTACAATAATAAGGTTAATTTGGAGGATATATGAAGGATGAGAGGCAAGAATTAAAATGTTTGGGGGTCCCCTCTGAGAAGTTGTGTCTGAAGAGAGGAACCAGGCACGAGTGTCTTCTTTCCACTTTGTTATTTGCTTTATATTTAGCGCTACTGGCAAATAAAACAAGGGACTCATGAATGCAAGGGTACAATTGCTACGGTAATCAAGAAAATATGGTTTTATTTGCAGATGATATTATTTTGTATCAGATAAATCCAGAAAAGGACATCTCATTGATATGAAACATTTTAAGAAAGTTTCATCTCTTTTCAAGATATTAAATTAATGAAGGTAAAACAAAGGCTATAGCTGTAAATTACGTAGCCAAATGCAAATTGGTTCAGCAATACCCGTATTTATGTGAACACGATAAGAAGAAGTATTTAGGAATATGGATTAAAATGGCTTCTGTTATGGTAACTAAGGGTATGCTGGAAGAGACTAAACAAGAAGCAATACAAAAACTGAGAAACTGGAAGCTCAAGTTTATATTATGGATAGTAAGAAACAAGCACTGAATATGTTTTTAGTCCCTTGTGAAATTTATATATAGGTCAGGCATATTTTTATTAACCAGAGGAGAAGTTGTGGACAATAATTTTTAAAGAACTAAAAGAATGTATCTGGGAGGGGAAGAGGGCAAGAGTTAAATGGGATAAGTTGATCCTTCCTGTAGAATAAGGTGGTTTAAGATTACCTGATTTGAAGGGATATTTTAGAGCTACAAGGTTAAGGCTCATATATGTAAAACAAAAAGGTTATAATTCAAAATGGAAAGGTGTTATGATGATGAAGCAGGGACGAAGTTCTAGAAAAAAGAGAGTGGGATTTTTGGAAGCAGACCCTTACAAAGAATAATAACAACCATGGAGAATACTATACTCACCAAGTAGCAATAAGTATTCTAAGAAATACGCCAACAAGAGAATGGGGAGATGAGATTTTAACAACAGGGATAACTGCAAGAAGGGGAACAGAAAATAGGCAAGAGGTTGCTGTTATTTACTGTAAAAACCTGGCAAAATAACCAATGGTCGGGAGCAAATAACTACAGATGGAAATGTAATAGAGTAGAATGAGGACAAGAAGAAGTTTGCACTGCAGGCTAGAGACTGCCTTCCCTACCAGAGATTGATATCAGACTATAGGCAAAGAGAAAGGGATAAGGGGATCTTAAGTGAAACACCTGCTCTGGTGGAGGTCTTAGTCGAATCTAGGACAGAAGCTGCTGTTACAAAAATGGATCATTAGTAAAATATATAAATTATTGCATGACAGCTGTTAGAATCAATCAGATCAGGTGAGAAAAGATTAGGAAGACAGACTGGAAAAGTAATTTCCAAGAGAACAATGGGAATACATCTGTATGGCTCCCAAACATGCAACGAAGTGCAGAAGGTTTATGATATTTGTTTGGAAATGTTTGCATAGATATTTTTATACCCCCAGCAGACTTAAAATAATTTTTCCTCAGGTAGATAGAAAATGTTGGAGGTGTGATGGGGAAGAAAGAGGTAACTGGGAACATATGTTTTGGGAGTGTAGTGAGTTAACAAATTTAAAAAATCCCCTTCATGGTACTCTGTCAGAAATTTGAGGTAAGTAAATGGATGAGACATTAGTAAGGCCTTATTAAGTTTAACTCTGTTTGATGCCAAAAAAGCAATTATTAGAAAATGGAAAACAAAGCCTAAACCAACTGTATTTGAACTACTGAATATTTGCGAAAGAGATATAAGAACTAGAAGAGTGATCTTTTAGAAAAGGGAAGAAGCAAATTACATAGAAGTAAGTGGAAATTGTGGGAACAATACATGCATAATAATATTCAGGAGGAGGAGGAGTGAGATTGAAGAGAAGGCTGGAATTCAGCAATTTTTTTGTAATGCTGGACTGACAAGAGTAGCAAATAAAATATATGTAATGTATATTGTATTTAAATGGAAAAAAATTAAAATGGTTTGTTTTCTTCTCTGTTAATGTATGTTTGCCTCTGTCGTAAGTGATAATTTAATAAAGGTGTTTACAAAAAAGAAGGACTTGTAGGTCATCTCATCCAAGGCCTGATTCCCTTGGGCCTAGACATCAAGCAAAAGTTTGATGTCTAGCGAGAGCTTGAATTTTGTGGAGAGTAGATCTCACCCTTAAGGTGACTGGTCAGAAACCCATGCAAGGCCTGGCACAGGGCACTCCCTAATGTGCATTGATTGCCCTCAGCTGGAATGCAATCCAGTGCCAGTTCCTGATGTGCTAACAGCTGGTTCTACTCAGAAACATACTTACGTATGTACAGTATAGCACATGAGCTTAATCACTTGGGTAGTGGGCCATACTGTATTCCTTCATACTTTAGCACCCCTACAATAAACCATAAGATCCTCAGATCATAGACTATGAAATAAACAAGGATAATCAATCCACCATCCCCAACTTGCTATCAAATGCCATATTTTGTGGAGGTGTGAACAGCCCCATCCCCCCCAACACACAGACACACACACACACACACACACACACACACACACACACACACACACACACACACACACACACACACACACACACACACACACACACACACACAGGCAATGCCTAGTTACATTTCTTGGGAAATAGCCTGAGGGGCCTTGTGATATCTCTCCTTGTAAGTGTTCATTAGGACTGCTGCCACTGGAGACACCCTGATTATGCACCTTTTGTCCATAGAAGGTGGATGCTTTTTACAAGCCATGACTGAGTAGCTACAGCAACAACACAGGTCCAACAAAACACTTAGTCAACTTGTTGCCTTAGACTTTGGACCAGTATGGCTGTACACTAATCAAAAGGTTGAGCAAAGCTCTCCTAGTGTGAAAATTAAACTCAGAAAAAAAATGTCCAAGCAGTTTATCAGTTTGGATACTATTAATTTACTAGGAAGTATCTGCATTGACTAAATGCCAGAAATTATGAAATTTGAAAAACGTAAAATAAAATCAACCAGAAAAGGAGAAAAGAAAGTCTGGTTGAGAAAAATCTTGCAGCTGTTCGGCAAAAAAAAAAAAAAAAAAAAAAAAAACAGTTTTAAGTTTTAGCTTTGGTACAACATGTGGCTTTCGTTAATTTACAGGAAAAAAATAAAATTGGTCTCAGGGATGTTTAAAATAAGTGAAACACTGAAGCAATATATATGGACAAATAACAAAAGGCTGAAAAAAATTCAAAGCTTTACTAGTTACTCAGGTGAACTAATAAAACTGCAAAAACTGAGGTTAAAATGAAAAACAAAAGGTAGCAGTAAGCTACGTACCTACCCTTGAACTGATTCAGCAACACTCATATTTATGGGAATATGATAAGATGAAGGATTAAAATGTATGCATTCCAAAAATCTATGATGGTCATTAGGGATATGCTGGAAGAGACTAATCAAAAGCCAATATAAAAAATGAGAAGGTGGAAGCTCTTGATTATAAACATGGATAGTAAAATGCAATCAGTGAAAATGTTTCTGGTCTTTCTAGTTTTATGTACACATCAGGCATATTTTTAACCAGCAGAGGAGAAATCTTTTACCATAATTAATAATGAGTTGAAATAATTTATTTGAGAGGGGAACAGAGCAAGGGATAAGTGGGATAAGTTAATTCTTTCCACTCAAAAAAAAAAAAAAAAAAGATGGTGTAGGATTTTGAGAAATAAGGACAGAGTAGGATTTTGAAATGCAGGCTCCTGTGAAGAATAACAACAACCACATAAAATATTTTATTCATAAAGCAGTAGACAATATTCTAAGAAATAAGCCCAAATAAGAATGGAGATAGAAGATTCTAGCAATAGGAAAGACTGCAAGAATGGGTATAGAAATAGGCAAGAGGGAGCTAGAATTTACTGGATAAAATTAGCAATGGAATGAAGGCATTCAGAGTAAGTAAGTAGGGAGACAAGGGCAATAGAGTGGGATGAGGTCTGTGAAGGCTGCCAGCCTAGCTAGATAGAATTTTGCAGATAATTCTGACATTTGTAAATATTAATATAAGCCACAGGCTTGTTCTCTTAAACAGAAGAAAATTGTATTAAATGCTGAACGTGAAAAATGTAACAACAGTGCACTCTGCTGGAAGAAAGCTGATAAATCAATAATTGCAAGACTGTTTGATCTCAAACTCGGACCCGTGATGTCTGAACCAGCAGGTTCTTTCTATTGTTTTGAGACCAGGGTTAATTGCTAGATTTTACATATATAATGTCTTTAATTACTGTGGTTTCCTGACCAGGTACAAGATCAAAGCTATGTTAAACTCTGAGTTTTTGTTAGCCTGGGAAGCCAGGTAATTGTTAAGAATGATGTAATCTAAAATGAGTCAGCAGGATGTATTATCAATTTAAAGACTTTCCCAGAGACAGAGGAAGAGCATTTTGGATTTTGTCTAAAGCTGACAACAACTCACCAGTGCTCTCCTTTTGTTCTACTGTGATTGCTCTTAGGAAAAGATAGGAAATAGTAAACTTAGTCTAGCTGTTTTCTATATTTATGTCAGAACTACTCTACAGTATTATTTTAGTCATTTTCTTGTGATGTCCGAATTCTTGACTAGCACTGTGTAGTAAGAAGTATTGTCTTATGCTTTTATTATTTATTATTAAATATTTTAAACCTTTCAACTGTGGCTGTTTTGTGCAGAGATAATTTAAGCTCTAGAGTACATTGCACATATATAGTGATACTGTCCAAGCCACTCCAATAGCTTTAGCCCTGGGTCACACTTACTATTTGAATAATAATATTGCACAGTAATAATTGGACACCCTTTGGAAAGGGCCTTTTTAGTAGCTGATATTAGTGGCTGGTGGTAGCTGGTACTACCGTATAGACTGGCAGGAAGGGGCATAGCTGGAGAACCTGTGCCAGTCTTCCCCAGGAGTGTCTGTGTGGTTGTATATAACTCTTATTGCAAAGTGTGTGTGTGTGTCAGCTACTTGGACAGGGACATGAAGCACTGGTGGGACAGAGAGGGTGCTGGAGGCTTTAGCTTGACCACTAGGCTATCTGTACCCTATAGCTGTGCCATTGGGGAGTCTTATTGAGAATCTGTAGAGAAAGGGAGAAACCAGCCCCAGACTGACTGTGATCTCTGTGATCTCTGTGTGCTCTTAAAGGAAGTTGTACTTTACTGTGTGTGTATTTGTTATCCTTCCCAATGTGGACGCCCCTCATTGGTGTTAATGGTGAGGATTGAGGTCCTTTGATTGTTGGCCCAGTGCACGGGCATCACAAGGTCAAACAGACTTTTGGACTTCAAGTTAAATACTTCCCTCCATACCAGAGATTTATAGCAGAGCACATATAACTAGAAAGTATTTGGCGGAGTTAAGTGAAACACCAGCTCTGGTAGAGTTTTTAACTGAGTCTTAAAAACAAGCTACTGTTAAAAAGGGATAATTAGTACAGCATATAATGTACTCATAATAAATATAAGAATCAATCAGAGGAGATTAGAAAAGATTGGGAAGAAAGAATGGAAAGGCAATATACAAGAGAACAATGGGAGGACATCTATATAGCTACAAAGTATACAGCAAAGTCCAGAAGGTTTAGGGTTTTTCTTGGAAATTTTTCCACAGGTATTTCTATACCCCAAGCGAACATCAGAGAATTTTTCCTCATGTAACTAGAAAATGCTGGAGGTATGATGGAACAGAGAAACATAAATGGGAACATGTATTTTTCAGAATGTAATCAGTTTGTAGATTTAAAAAATTCCTTACAGAGAAATTTGTCAGAACTATTTGGGGAGCAAATGGATTTCATTAAGAAAATTATTTGTTTTAGCTAGGACACTGAATGTGAATTTCCCACACATTGTGAGGACTTACTAAGTCTAATGGTACTGGCTGCCAAAAACAGAATTATTAGAAAACTGAAATCAAAATCTAAACTGGCTGTAATTGATGTACTGAATCTTTTAAAAGAGACAAAAGAAATGGGGAATGGATTGTTAGAAAAGGGAAGAAGCAAACTATATAGAAATGAATGGAATTCCAGGAAATAAAACATGGAGAATAATGTTTGTGCGGGAAAGAATTGTAGCTCCTTCTATCCTGTGATTATTGCTTGGGACTAAACACAACCAATTTGCCTAGTGTGTGACTGGGAAAGTCATCTGACCAGACAATGCTCTTGTGTCCAGTGAGCCTACTCAGTTAACAGATGTGAAAAAAAATATATAAAAAAAGACCCAAACCCCAGGGCCCATACTGTTAAAGCTATAACAGATATATTCTTACCCTGCCAGCTGACCTATAAATAAACATTCATTGATGGGTCAAGAATACCTTTACTCCACCCTCGTAAGGATGGGTGTCCGCTCTGACAAGCCATGGCTGTGACAGCTCCCTGTAAGATAAGCAAGTCTTCTTTAATAATGCTAAGTGTCACATCTACATTGTTATGTCTTCATGTGCAGGAAATTGCTTGTCAGTAACAAGGGGTTTCTTGGAAAGTAGCCTGAGGGGCATAGCATATGTCGGTATGAGCACATGGGCATCCCCGAATGTGGGATCATATAGAAAAGAAATGTAATTAGTGCAGAAAATATACTCAGCCAAAAAGCAGTCATGAAGCATCTTGTTATAGACCACTCAATACAATGAAACACTACGTGTTATTTTCAGTATTGACACAGAAACAATGTCACCAAGAGAAATAATCATGGCAACACCTCATGCAAAAAAAGTTGTGAGCTATTAAACCCATGTTTGTTGGATGCAGTATATTTATAATGTTTTACTCTTAACTTTTCTTCTGTTCTTGTCTACTCCATTTTGTTCTGTTCACTTCTGCTTTATTCTTAAGGCACAGCCCATCAGGAGAGCATCAAAACACTTTGCAAAGATCCTTTAAAACCACTTTATCAATTTATATTTTTGTAGTGCTGGTACGAAACTGCAGGGAACAAACACAAGAAAACCGAGTGAACAGGGAATGCTAGTTAGCACTTAAAATTGTCACTGAGGATTATATGTCTGATACTCTGAGACAGCCAAGCTTCCCAGCTCTGGCAGCACACAGGGAGAATCTCCTGATTATAGCCCATGTGACCCAGGTTTAATTGGTGGCTTGGAAGAGTGATGGAGCTGACAAGGATGGATGGGTGTGCCCTTTGGGGGGGGGGGTAGGGGGGTTAGCACATAGAATGCAAAAGTCCTCATAGAGGAGGGGTATGGTGTAAGTGGTATGTATACAGGAAAACAGAGGGGACTGACACTGAAGGGGACTGGTGAGGTAATGAAAGGCTACTCCAACAACAAAACATTTTTGTTATTTTGTACAAGATATAGGCTAAAGTAGTGTTATGCATATATGATTCCAAAAGCCTTTAAATCACTGAAATGTGTAGGCTTTCCTTTTCAGAATTTCTCACTCCCATCAGAAAAGTTTTCTGTGAAATTTCAGGAAATTCTATTTAGTGTCAAATAGTACTGTCACTCAGACATTCCAAATGCAAAATGTTATCCAAGGATAAATGATCAAAGAGAAATCATCATCCGTTTATTTCCATATTCTGAGAAAAACTCACAAGTACTTTACATAATCCACAGAATGCAGCTGCCTGATTGATATACAGTTAGTTTTCTGAATTCTACTACATTCATATAAGAACATATGAAGTAATTTTAGAAGTTAAGTTGACATTTCCAGGAAATATATCTGCAGATTTCTATATCCCACACAACTCAAACGTGAGGGTCCACTGTAGTGGCATCATAAAAAAAGTATGCTAAGAGCCTTAACTTTTCCTTACCTCAGTATTAACCTTCCCTCTTTGATGCAGCAGGCACTAAGCCTTTATCATATTTTAATATACTTTGTACTTGTGTCTGAAAACTGTTATTTGAGCCTCAAGTGGTTATTTGCTAAGAAAAAACAAAGTAACAGACAGAAGAAAACTGCCAAAGTCTGACACTATAAAAGCTGCATATCAGTGAACACTAACTGTGTGCCATATACTTCAGTAATGATGAGTAAACTTCCCTACAGCAGGTGAAAGTACCTGGTAACAAAGACAGCAGTATCCACAGGGGTAGCATCATCCTTCCCTCCGGGGACCTGGTTATTTCCAAGATATTTTCCACCTCCATACTCTTCATGCTGCCAGTGACAGAAGCTCTGCAGAGATCTCTCTCCATGGTGTGTGATAGAAAGTTTCTCCTGCAAAAACATAAATAAATATAAATAGTTTCAACACTGGAACAGAAAACATTAACCTGATCTATGGTTCACAGTGATTTTTTTTTAGCAGAAAGCACTATGACAGAAATGATAAAATTAAACTTCATCCAGAATGTTCCCAATTCTGTTACTGTTTAACTAATTACATTTTTTATTTTTTTTATTTTTATTTATTTATCATTTGTTGACCGGGAAAGTCCGACTAGGTTCCACAGAGCCTGTTTTCAGCGGAGGCCCGGGGAGAAATGCACCAGATGCATGTATTTGGAAGTCCTTGGAATTTAAGCCAACAAATTATTCCAGTTTCACACAAATTGTATTTTTATACTGATGACTTTGTGGTTCAAGTACTGAAAAAGTACAAAGCGAAATACTCTAAGTTCATAGATTAGTACTAGGCAAACTGCCCTTGTGGGCCATTTTAAGTCTAGCCAATTACCTCATATGAGAATCAAACCTTGCAACTTGTGTTTATAAGGTAAACACCTTAACCATTATGACAATCAACCACTTAGATGCCACTGCTGTGTTTGCTCTTTTCAGTGGTATTAAGACTTACACACAACTGTTGGATATAACACATTTTTGGATACTTTTCTGTTATCGGGACAACAGGTCTAATTAGCACTTTGAATCTTATCTACATCTTTCCGCTGAAGTGCTTACTTTAGTCAACTATTCATTTGTTTGAAGACTAACTGAATGATGGCACCCACTGCCTATTCCTCTGCTAACATCCCTACTGTAATAAAGGTCTCCCAATAAGTTTTGCAGTGCTTCCACACCATGTACAAATCAAGTTTAGAAATGTCCTGGTGTATGTGACAGACAGGTTTTGCGAACACTACACACATGATTACACCTTCAGTTTAATAAACATTCAGTTCGACAATCTTTTTTGTTACAGCGTCATACAAAAGCAAATGCTTAAAAGACACAAGGCATCAGTCAACCAAAAAAGGTTATTATCCAACTAAGCAAGAAGACAAAGATTTTCGATTTCCAATAGAAAGTAATTTTCATTTCATGACAGTCACCTCAGACACAACATATTTTGTGAATAATGAGATGTGCAATACAGAAACTATAATATAAAGCTACGTTTATGCAAATGACATTTAAAAATACCGGCACTATAAAAACTTGCAGTTCCACCGTTATCTTAAAAGTACCACTCTCATTACACCATCAACAAACTCCAATACCATACCAAATGAGTATATGTGTAGGAGATGACCGCTTTAGTATGCAACTACTGGGTAAATGTGTAGGTTTTAATTTTTGCAATTCAAGGTCAGTTTGGCATTTGGGAAAGTTGCAATTTATAGTTAGTAAAAGCACATTTACTTTTAGGTTTTACATATGTTGTGTTGTACTTCCTAAAATAACAGATAGCACATCAAAACGTACTTTAAGAGCACTTTAGAAAGGAATACAGATACATATTTTGATCGGATTTTGTGGTTACAGTGTTGACACTGTCCTGTGGTGAAAATTTACAAAGGCGTACTCATGCAGACTTTATTTACATAAACGGACTTTATTTCGCCTTGGGGCCTTTCGCTTGTTAATAGGACCAGAAAATTGGTATCTACATCTTTTCGGTGAAGTGCTTACAACACATAACTTGTTCAGATTTGGCATTGAATTACTTATCTAAAACCCTTGGAAGGTGACAATGGTAACATCCGAAAACTGTAGATTCCAACTGCTCATTAGACATGTTGCCCCAATAACGGAAAAGTACCCATTTTTGATACAAATGCCGTTATGACATGTACTGATTTGTACCTCTGTAATGTAGCTTACACTTCTGACATATTTTTCTTATATAAAAAAATGCAAGCCAAGAAATGACACAAATTACTGTGCATCAATTTTTGTCCCAGTACTCCTTGCTGCCCCAGAAAAAAAGGGGGAGGGGGCTGACCTGGTCATGTTCTGCATGTCTGCCACAAAATACTGCTTTGATGGAATGTTAATAGACTCCAGATATAGACTGGGCTGCAAAGCAAGTTCTCAGGTTAGTATTAATCTGCAAAGGGCTAAGATATGGTACCCCCTCCTCTCCAGTTTGATTAGGTACCACATGGTTGTGGTGCTGTCTGGGATGATTAACACAGGTCATGGAAGCCACAGATGAATCAGAGTTCTGAGAGCATTTTCTTTCTCTTCTGATGGTTCCAAAGATGCTGTACTTTCACCCTTTTCAACACTGCTCCCCATGCAAAGTTTAATGCATCTGTGACTACACACTGAATAGGGATGGGGGGAGGGCGAAAGGGAGACCAGGGTTGAGGAATAAATGACCCACCTACCAGCAAAGTTCTGTTTTGACAAAATACATGACTAGAATTTGGAAGCAGTAGGGGTGCTGGTCATGAGTCCAGACTAATGTAAGGAATTACCAAATTTTTCCTTATGTGTAACCTAGTTTTAGGAATCATGAGAATTGTTAAGATAGCCCTTTGCTGTTGTGAGATTTTGGAGGGAAAATATCAGGAATTACTCTCTGTAAAAGTTCACTTTGTCCTGAGGGAGAAAGGTTATCATGACAGATATATCTATGAGACAGCCTAGAAAGACAGTCTTGATAGGTGGACCGCAAAATGATTTTTCTAGGTTTAACTGAAACCCTGCATTGCAAAGAAGATTCTCAACAAAGAGAAAAGATTCTTCTCAGCCTTAAAAAGAGGCTGCAAAGATAAGACAATTATCTAAATAAGTGAAAAATGATTGCCCTGCAACCTGCAATAGACTGCTACTGGAACTAGATACTTGTAAACATACTCAAAGTTGTGGAAAACCCAAAAGGCAAAGCAGAAAACTGAAAATGTGAACCATTTACAGAAAAACTTCAAAATACATCTGAGTTTTTGTGACTTGGAATGTGATGGTTGGCATCTTTTATGGCTATGGTAACTAGAAAGTTCATATGAGGAATGAGCAGTAACAAATTGTAGAAAGAACATACTGAATTTTGGAGTCATAATCTGTGGTTTTATAAATGGGAGGTCCAACACATGTTTCCAGGTTCCCTCTTTCCTGGGTACCAATAAACACTGAATAAAGTCTTCCTTCTCCTATGTGGTCCACTAGGTCAGGTTCTATTGCTTCCTAAGAAAGCATATGATCTACAAGAGGAGGAAAGTGGGAGGTATGGTTGATAGGATGGGGTGGGATTCTTTGGAATGGGGGGTTGTGAGTCCCACTGTCATCTGTATCCCCCTCATGATTATTCTTAGAACCTAAGAGTTTTACGTAGCCTGGTGCCAAAGGACAGATGACCTGACAGCTTTTAAGAAACAATTAGAGTGTTGCCAGGGTGAGGAAGGGATGGAAAATGATGGTGGGCATAGTCAATTTGCTTTCTTCGACCACCCCTGGACTTCAGAAGCTCCTCCTATCTTTTTTGAACTGTCCTGCCACTGCATTTTAATTTTTTTAACTTATATTTGGTTGGTGTTGCTTAAAAGACTTTCTATAAAAGAACTGTGGGTTAAAAGGGAAACTCCTGTAATGTTTGGGGATAGGGGATTGAAAAAATCTGTCTGATCCCTTGTATCAAATTTCCTTTTTTTAATGTATTTATTAAATATCCACCTTCCATTTTATTTATCTTCTTTATAATATTTTGTACTTCAGTTACAGTTGCTTTAGACTTAGATTTCCCTTTTCTTAGTAAGTGCATTTTTTTACAGCCAATAGCATTAAACTTATTAAGTCCTTGTTATGTGTAGGTAATTCAGATCCTATATAACAACTCAGGAGAATAATTTCCTTGATAAGTACCTCAGCATTTGCTGTCTGACAAAGGAAACATTCTCTAAGTCTGCTTGTGGTACAAAAATACCTATGCAAATACGGGTCCCAGTTAAAAAGTTGAATGATCATAATAATGACATTCATGACAGTGAACCCAGAAGGTTAAAAAGGCACAAAATTGAGGTGAAGTAACACCAAAACTGAAAAGATCAAACTGTGCAAGTGAAATATTGTGCGAGATCACTTTACAGCTGGGTTTGAGGTTTTGCCCATTCCCAGCTACAGTGCAATCTTTCAGCTGGCATATATAAATAGCAGGGGATGTGGAAGATGCAGCCCACCACATGGAGGGGGTGGGGTGTAGGGGACTTGTCCCCTGTCAAAAGCTTTTATAGTCAATGTTTTCATTTTCGGTTTTGGGGCACTTTGATGTTGTGCCTTTTTGATCTTTTGGGTTTGCTGTTATGAATATTCCACATTCTGACAGTGACCCACAAATCATCATCAACACCATCATCAGCCCTCTTTTTCCCATTTTTCTACATGGGATCGGGGTATCGTGTTAAGTGTCGCCAACTCTCACAATTCAGTGCCACACTCCTGTCTTCTTCAACACTCATGCCTGACTGTTGCAAATCTTCTTTCACACAACCCATCCACTGCTTTGCTGGACCTCCTCACTTTCTCTTACCTTCTTTCTGTCTGTCCCAAATCTTCCTCACCAGACTGTCTTCTGCTTTTCTACACATGTTCCCAAACCACCGTAATCTGTTCTCTATTGCGCTAGGTGATTTGGTCATGTTGGCCAACAAATACTTCCAAATAAAAATCTTAAACTTTCTGGACCTTGTTGCATTCCTGAGAACTGTATAGATGTCCTCCCACTGTCCCTTTGTATATTTCCTTTCCATTCTCTCTTCTCAATCTTTTTCTAACCTCTTCTGATTGATTCTTATAGTTATCATGCAATATTTTACATGTCCTTCTAATTACCCCCTTCTTTAACAGCAACTTTTGTTCTAGACTCAGCCAAAAACAGTAGCTTAGTAAGTCATTTACTGAATAAGCCCCCTGTCCCTTTCTTTGCCTAAACTATATCACTCCCTGGCTAGGAGAAATAATCTCTAACCTGCCATGCAAACTTCGGCATAGCCTCATCCTGCTCTATTACCTTTCCCTCTCTAAATTATTTGCTCCTACAACTTTGGTTCCTTTTCTAATTTTTCTCCAGTAAATTACACCCACCTTGACTACTTTCAATACCCCTACTTTCAGTCATCCTTATTGGTAATATGTTATTTCTCCATTCCAGTGATGACTTAGGTCTTGTAAGTGAGAAAGACCAGTGTCTCATTTTCACTTCATTAACTTGCATCTTTATTTTAGTTTTTTCTTATTGCATGATCTGAAATAGTTACTGGATATATGTCAAAGCTTTCAGTTAAATACACGTTACTATAACATAATATTTCTATCTGGTCTAGCCGATTTTTGTACTTTGGAGAATAAGATGTAAATTCTCAGTTCCTACTACTGAATTAATATCTTTCATACCAAATAATCTTAAATTTCTTCAGAAATCTAACCTCTTTTCTTTTATTTTCCCTTCTTTGGCCCCTTGATACATCCTCACTATTTGCAAATCAGGTTCTAATCCCAACTAAAAATAATGTTCACTGCTAAAAGATAATTATTTCTCCCCAAATTCTCTTAACCTCCTTAAAAGCAGTTATATGTGGGATATAAATAGATGTCAATGTAATTCTCCTTCTTTATTAATAATACCCCTTACTACCACAAATCTACCATCATTATCTTTATTTTTATATTCTGTCACTACTGGAGCCCCTCTAGCAATCAGTATTATTACTCCCCTTTCCTCTGTCTCTGATATTCTTTTGAATGTCTAGAGTGAAGTCCTTTCTTTAGCAAATTCACATGCTCATTTCTATCCAAATAAGTTAACTATAACATTCTATTTTCACCCCACACCTCTTAATATGATATAGTGCATTGTGTTTTTTCCCTATACCAATATTGCCATTAATATTCCATGATAATAAGGAGAGAGTAGACAATATGATAGAAAGCTGTTACTCTCACCTATTGTATATGACAGTGCTTTTGAATGTATATTTCTAACTTTTAATTACATGCAGACTTTGACAGGTTGATATCCTATGTAGTTGCTTCTTCTCATCTCCAATTGAATCTTTGTCATACTTTTAAAGACTTATTATTCAATGAAAACACTCAAGCAAAAAAGAAATAGATTTTGGAACCCTCTGCATCCCCTTTTAAGTTACAACAAACACACATAAATAAGCAAATTTTCAAAAAAAAATGTTTTCCCCTCCAGATAAGAGCAATTGGCCCAAACTGATAGCTGCACCCACAGGAATTGGCCTGTTCTAAAATTAAGGTTAGCCTTGCTAACAAGCATGTTTCAGACTGTGTTCCCGCTTACACTAATTACCGTTTCTTCCTTTTCTTATCTCAACCCCCTTCCTTCTCATCACATTTCTTAAGAATCTTAGTAGAGGTGGATCCAAACAAAACTCCTTTATCCAGAGGTGCATTCAAAATTTCTGCTTTAATATCCACTGGTAAATTTTGTGTTTGCAGCCAAGCAAATCTTGAGAAAGTGTTTTTTAACTTGAGATGATATATATATGATATAATTTTGTTTCTATTTTGCTATTTTTTATATTTTGTTGTTTAACTTTACTGACTATAACCTCTGTACCTTGTTATGTCTTGTATGATATGTAATTGTAAATCTCTGTAACATGTAATCTTTGATGAAGCTTTTCTCCCCAGGACTCCATTGAAAAAGGGTTCACTTGGCCCAATGGACTATCCTGGTTAACCAACAGCAAATAAATAAAATAAAAAATAAGATAGCCAGAGGGCTCAGACATGACTGCAGCAGAGTTGTCTATCTAAAGCCAAAGCAAAAAAGGTGTTTGAATAGGAAAAAAACCCTCTAGAAACTCTTCTCTTCTTGGGGTCAGGAGGGTGGATATCCAAGGAACAGGAACACTACTCAATGACTTTAAGAAGCAAAGTCTTAAAGTACAGAGTTTAAAGATACCTTAGCCAATGAGGTATGAGGTATGAAGTTCAATTAATTTATTTCATGTTGTTAAAAGAGGGTTATACTAACTCTGACATATAGACTTGACAGTTAACTGTACAGAAGGCTAAAGTGGGATAAGTGTACACTTTCTTTTCAAACATGTCAAAGGCTCTGCCATCCTTATCTAAATGAATGGGATTGTAAGGTATGAGATGCTTAGAAGTAGTTGCCTTTGAGAGGATAATAACAGAAGGATTTTCCCTAGGATTCCTAAACAGGAATTTGTGGGAAGGACAGACTTTGTATAATTTGTCAGATTTCCCTGGGGCTGGAGGTTGTCTATCTGCACTGCTGGTTGCATTAAAAGTATCTTCCAAGGCTGATAACACTTGATAAACAGCCACTAGTTGTGGAGAATCTACTGACAATAATTCATAATATCACTGATGGGTCTCTGAAATTTCCTTTTATCCTCACTTAAATAACTCCTTCATTCTCTCATTTGTATCTGAAAAGGATAATTCTTCCAATGGAGAATTAGAATAAATACTTTCTTCTGACTTAGATTCCCAATTTTATGTGGTAGAAACCTGACAGGCATAATCTAAACCACTTCTTGCACATCAGAGTTTGAATCAGAATCTAAAGGGGAGGGAAACCTATTTTTTAGACTGTGAAGAAGACCCTGACTGAAGGGACTGGGATGCTTTAAATAAACCTTTGGAAAAAAGCAGCTCACTCTTCTTTTGATCTCTTAGAAGAGGGAGTCAAAGGAACAGACATATGCTCCAAGTTATGAGCCCTCTTCAGTGAGTCTCATTAAAAAAGACACTCTTCCACCATTCTTCTAGCCAGATATCTGATTCCTCAGTATGGTTCTGTAAAGGCTGGACATCTAACTTCTCCTCCTACTGTCCCGGCAAAAGTGGTTCTCCCCTGCCAGAAGCAGACATATGAGTGGCCTTGGAGGGCATGCCTGTTTCTTGGCTCTTAGAAGCTTTGCAAATAACAAAGCCAGGAGACTGAAATAAGCCGATGTATGGTCAGGGGGCTCAGACATGACAACAACAGAATAGTCTATCTAAAGCAAGGCAAAGAGGGTGTTGGAAAAGGGAAAAAAATAGCTCTAGAAACTCTTTTCTTCTTTGGTACTGGAGGTTGGATGTCCAAGGAACAGGAACCCTATTCAATGACTTTAAGGAGCAAAGCCTTAAGTTTTTGATTTTCAAAGTGTTAGGAACTATGTCTGATCCCAAGGGTTTTGAAAGTAAAAGATTTACAGACAGAGCAGAACCAGATGTTGTGTTCATCCTCCAAGCAAAAAAGACAGGCCATGTAGTGATCTTTATAAGCAATTTCTTGCCCACATGAACAGTTTCACTTTCTCTTAGACATAAATCACAGAAAGATACACCTTTTTGCCCAAATGTAGGAAGGAAGCCCTCAATGGGATACTATCTGCCCACTTGATGAAACTAGCCAACCACCAAACCTGAGAAGACAAAGCTAAGAGTTAGTCCTACTGATTCATAGGTTCATAGGTTAGTACTAGTCTATCGGCCCTAAGGCCTATGCAAGCCTAGCCATAACAATTCCCTAGATATTTATTCCCACAATATTTACTTCCCTGGGCCCCTGTCTAGCAGGGCGACTGACATGATCCCTCGGGTGAATTTCCTATCTCCCATCCAATCATCAAGGTTCCTTTTGAAGATGGCCAATGAGGCGCTCTGCTTGACATGTATGGGCAGTCTATTCCAGAGTATGGGGAGTCTCTGGGTCAGGAACCTATCCCTCCAGCATGTTTTGTTCATTGTGATGATAAGGTTTAGATCCCTGGAGCGTGTGGCTCTGACGGATTGGGATTTCTTTAAGTGGAGCATGTCCAACAGCTCAGGGTTTGACATGGCCTTGTATTTTAAGCAGAGATCGCCTCTGAGTAGACGATATGCCACAGAGTATAGCTGGAGTTTTTTTAGATGGTCAGCATATGGCATCTGCTTTAGGCCTGTGATTCTTTTAGTGAGGTATTTCTGTGGCCTTTCCAGCTGTTGCAGATGTCTTGTGAGATACATACCAAACGGGGCAATATACTCTATAATGGGTCTAATGAGGGATGAGTACAGTGGGACAATGACCTCATTTCTTCTGGATGAAAAGCCCTTAGTGATGAGGTGTGCCACATAGAAAGATTTCCTAACTGTTGTGGCAATGTGGTTATCGAAAGTGAGACCACTGTCCACCTGTGCCCCTAAGTCCCTCATCACACTTTCGATGTTTAGTGTCCTGCCACCTATGTGGTAATTCATGGGTACATGTTATTTTCCAAAGGGGATAACTATACCTTTCTTGGCATTAAGCTTGAGCCCATGGCTCTGGCACCAGGCATCTGTTTCTGTAAGGCTCTTTTGTAGAATATCCACATCATTTGGGGATTCAATAATGGCTCCCAGTTTGCAATCATCTGCAAACATTGTTAGCCAGAGTCCCTTAGTATTGGCCTGTATTTCAGAGAAGTAGATGCCAAACAAGAGTGGTCCCAGGACTGAACCTTGAGGTACTCCACTTGTCACTTGTCTGGAGCTGGATTTGGAGTCAACTACTTTTACAGTCTGGGTTCTATCAGTAAGCCAGTTGGCAACCCATCGAGTGACGTAGAGATTTATGCCCAGCTTAGTAAGTTTATCTATTATTTCACAGTGGGGGATGGTGTTGAAGGCCTTGGCGAGGTCCAGATAGGCTGTGTGGACTACCTTACCCTCGTCCACAGCTCTGGAGACTGATTCAAAGAAGTCAATCAGATTCAGGAGACAAGATCGGCCCTTCACAAACCCAAACTGGGTGGGGTCCAGTGTTTGAAGGTTGCCAATGTCTTTGTTTATAAGTTCCATGATAATGGGTTCCATGCTCTTGCAGATCAGGCTTGTCAGACTGATGGGACAGTAGTTCCCGGGATCCAAGGTGGATCATCCCTTGTGGAGTGGGATAACTGTAGCTGTACACCACTCAGTGGGCACAAAGCCTGAGGTGAGGCTATGATTAAACATGACACTTAGGTGAGGTGCCAGTTCATTTTGTAGTTCATGTAGTACACAGCCTGGGATGTCATCTGGTCCCATGGATGCTGTATTCTTATCTTTGGAGAGTGCAGTTTCTACCTGTGTGGCCGTGATTATCGGAATTTGGCAATCTTTTGGTATTGAGATGGGCCCTTTAGGGGGTGAGAGGGGGTGAAGTTGGCACTAAATCGATCTGCCAGGATATTGGCAATATCCTTGTGATGAGTATATTTAATGCCATTCTGTTGTAGCTCAGAGCAGATCTGAGCATTGCCATTTAGATTATTGACATAACTATAGAATGCCTTGTGGTTGTCTTTGGAATCTTTGGCAATTTTATTTTCATAACTAGCTTTTGAGGATTGTATGAGGGATCTCAGCTTCTTACTGAGGCTGGTGAGGGAGTTTTTTGCATCCTGGGATTTTCCTCTTTTCTGCAACAGTTTCTTCCTTCTGTTGTATAGTTTGTTTATAGCAGGGGACCACCAGATTGGCTTCCTTTTTTTGGAGAAGAGCATCTTGGTTCTGTTTGGGATGGCATGATTCATGCACGAGTGGATGTGCTTGTACAGTGCCTTAGTGTAGGATTCTGCAGTCGAACTTTCAGATCCTGTCTGTGTGGGTGTTGTGAAGTTTGTCACTTCTGACTTCAGTAGCATGAAGTTGGCTTTGGAGAAGTTTTTTAAGGAGGTTTCCTTACTGGGGGGTGGGGGTGGGATGTGGATGTCAAGGGTGATTTGCTTATGGTCAGACCTGACCAATGAGGTGGTGACCACTGGTGTGGAGCATCTATCTCCCATGTTGGTAATGCCAGGTCTAGGATATTGGAGCCCCTGGTGGGACAATGGATTAGTTGATCCAGGGCGCTGGAATTTATGAATTCCAAGAACCATTGGGAAAAGGAGTTGGTAACCGAGTAGTTTTCCCAATTAATGGCAGGGTAGTTGAAATCACCCAGTTTTAGGGTGTTTGGTTGTATCTTAATATTTTCCAGTATGTTTAGAAAGGTGTAGTGAGAATCTTGGAGCATGGTGGGGGATCTGTAGCAAGCTACAATTTGGATTGCAGTCTTACCTAGTGTTAGTTGCACCTGGAGAATTTCAGATGCATTGTGTTGGGCAACTAGCCTGGAGGTGTGAATATCCTTGGTGAATATGGACACTCCTCCACCTTTAGTGTTTCGGTCTTGGTTTTGTGGCCGAAAAGTTTGGTAAGAATTGTTGCCTGGTATTGCAGGGGTGCTCTCTGGTGCCTTGAACCAGGTCTCAGTTACTGCACAGATATCGATGTTCTCCATTTTTAGGAGTGCCTCGAGAGAGTGCATTTTGAGGTTTAGATTTCTAGCATTGAGTAGCATTAACTTCAGATTTTGCATGCTTGTATCTGTTACGGTGGTGGTTTTATCATTTGAACCTTGCCTAAAAAAGGCACTATAGGGGTGGCAAAAGCTTTAGCTAGTAACCTGAATCCCAGGGGTGACAGGTGCAGACCATCTCTGACAAAGCATTGTGGTTTGTCGATCATGTCTTCCCAGGCAGACAAATACTAGATCCCCTTTGAATGACACCAGAAGCTTAGCCAATTGTTGAAGTCAATCATTTTGTCCTTATCCTTTGGTATCATTCTGTGCGAAGGCAGGATGCTACTCAGGGCTAGGGTCATACCTGCCTGGGTCACATGATCCAAGAGTTCTTCCATGTCTCTTTTCATGTAGTCCAGGGAGGTACTTCTCAAGTCATTCACTCCAGCATGGACAATGACAGAGTCGTATTTGTACTTGTTGTGGAGTGACTTGAGTGCATGCATTATGTGGCAGATCCTGGCACCCGACAGTCAGCTGACTGTAATTTTCTCCTTGTTCAGCCTGTTGAGTGGGACATCAGTGTGCCTGACTATAGAGTCACATATGACTAAAGTGTTGGGTACATTGTCTTTCCTTATGGGCTGTTGTTGGGTGGCACACTGGTGTTGTGAGCTATGTGTCACTTTGGTTGTGACTGGTTTTTGTTTGCGTTTTGGTTTCGGAGTTCCTTGTTGCTTGGGCAGGTTAATGTTAAGGGCCTCCGCATATGTGGGTTTAGTGCTGCTATGTGTGGGTGTTGATGGTGTGGGTTTTGAAGGGCTATGAGTTGCTTGAGGTGTAATGCAGGTGTTAACCTTCTCCTCTTGACTGTCTAGCACAATCTTGGCCGGAGAGAGCTTTGCTACCAGTTTGGCTATGTAAGTGCATCTCTCACAGGTTGTAGTGTTGGGTGGTAGGAGGAGAGGATTGTCTGTGTACATGAGTTGTCGCATTGCCCCAGTATGCCCAGATTCACCAGGTGGACAGGAGAAATCACCGGAAGCTGACCCCTGGACATGCCTGTTTAGGTGCTTTTTTGTAAAGTGTAAGAGCTGTTTTCCCTTACCTTTGCAAGGTACTTTGTAATTATAGGCTGTTTAGTGCCTATGATTAATTTCTCCTTATTGACAAGGAGAGCTGAGTGCTTGTATCAGTTGCAGGCTTCCTAGTGCTTTCCAGCAGGTCCTAGAGCAAGTGCTAGTCACAAGGGTTCAGATTTTAGCGCTACTACTGAGAAACCAGCTAGTTGTAAGGGAAAATTTGAAGAGCAGACTTTCTGGCACCTGGAATAGTTTAACTGTAGCCTTGCAGTGCTGCACGATGTGAAAAATGTGCAAACACACGCGTTTTTAAGCCAGAAAGTTGAAAGGGATAGAAATCAGCCCAAAAAGGCTAATAAAATTACAATTTCAGAGCTAGAAACCACTCCTATAGCAGTACAATGCTCACCAGTCCCACTGGTAGGCAGTAGGACTTCCCTCTACCACAGCAAGGTCTGGATAGCTCTGAACACAGAAAATAAAGTCCTGAGACAAGCAGAGCCTGGGATATGGACTGGCTAGAAAAGGTGGGAAACGAGCAAACAAGATAGTATTTTTTTTTGTTGAAACAGGCTAAACAATGCAATAATACAGTAATCATCATCATCATCCCCTTTTTCCCATTTACATGGGGTCAGGGTATCGTATTAACTGTCGCCAACTCTCTCGATTCAGTGCCACTCTCCTGCCTTCTTCAACACTCATGCCTGACCGTCGCAGATCTTCTTTCACACAATCCATCCACCTCTTTGCTGGATGCCCTCGTTTCCTCTTACCTTCTTCCTGACTGTCCCAAATCTCTCTCACCAGATTGTGTTCTGCTTTTCTACACATGTGCCCATACCATCGTAATCTGTCTTCTTTGATCTTTTCTGCAATTGGAGCTACTTTGGCTTCTGCTCTTATGTCCTCATTTATTCGCCTGTCCCGCAGTGTGCATCCTACCACCTTTCTCAGGCACTTCATTTCCATCACCTCTAGCTTCTTCAACTGTTCTACCTTTACTGCCCAGGTTTCTGTACCATACAGTAGTACTGGTCGCACCACTATCTTGTACACCTTACTTTTCAGCTTCTTTGGCATTCTTCTGTCATATACTACACCTGATACTCTATGCCAGTTGGCTGCAGCCCCTCTGATTCTAGCTTTGACCTCTTCATTCAGACTACCCTTCTCCTCAACCACCCCCCCAGATACTTGAAGCCGTTTACCTGTTCCACTATCTTCCCATCTATCTCTATTCTCAGCTTCTTCTGATTTCCCCAATCTGCTTCCATTACCACTGTCTTATCTGTGCTTAGTTTCATCCCATGTGCCTTCAGATTTGCATTCCATTCTCCTATCCTTTGCTGAAGTTCTAGATCAGAGTCTGCCTGTACTGCCACATCGTCTGCATACAGCAGCTTTGTTGCTCTGACCCCTCCAACCTGTTTGCTGATGTAGTCCATTACCAGTATGAACAGCAGTGGGCTCAGAGCTGAACCCTGGTGTACACCCACTCCCACTGGGAACCCCTCAGTGAGGCCAAACACTGTTCGTACTTGAGTCACTGGGTCCTTGTACATAGCCTGTACTAATTCTACCAATGTTTCTGGGACTTCAAACCACCGCAGTACTGCCCAGATCAGCTTTCTTGGGACCTTGTCATATGCTTTCTCCAAGTCTAGGAAAGCCCAGTTTGACTCTCTCCTCTTCTCTAGTTTCTTCTCAAGAATCTGTCTCAATGCAAACATCGGGTCAACTGTGCTGCATCCTGATCTGAATCTGAACTGTTCATCTCCCATCTTACATTCTACTATTCTGCGTATCCATTTATCAATCACCTTCTCCAGAACTGTCATGCAATGTGGTAGGAGTTTGATGCCTCTGTACTGTCCACAGTTGTGGATGTCCCCTTTGTTCTTGTACACTGGCACGAGTATGCTTATTCTCCAGTAATCTGGAACATGCCTTTCTCTCCACACTGCAATTAGTACCCTCAGGAGCCATTTCTCCCCTAGCTCACCCAGCATCTTTATCATATCTGCTGTGACTTCATCTGAGCCTGCTGCTTTCCCTGACTTCATTTTCCTTAGTGCTGCTCTTACTTCTTCTAAGCTGGGCTCCTCTTCTACTCTCATTGTAGGCTGTTTCTGGGGCAGTACCACTTCTGTGGGGTTTTCTTCATTCAGAAGCTGCTGGAAATACTCCTTCCATCTGCCTTTAATGTCTTGTGGACTAGTGAGCAGGTTGTTGCTGCCATCCCTTATGAAGGGTGTCTGACTATCTTCTTTATCTTTCTGTCTTTGCCTTGCAACCTGGTATAGTTTCTTTGTGCCCCTTACTGAGTCACTTTCCAGAAGCTGATAGAGTGCCTCTGATGCCCTATTCTTTGCTATTGCAACTTCTTTCTTAGTTTCTTTGTTAGCCAACCAGTAGTCCTTCCTAGCTTGGTCAGTCTTTTCAATCTCCCACTTCTTCCTGCACTCCTTCTTTCTTTTGATTACTTCCTGCACTTCTGCATTCCACCACCAGCTTTCCTTATGTACCTTATTTCCATACCTGGCTCGGCCACATATCTTTTCTGTAGTCCTAACACATGCTGTTTTAGGCTGCCACTCTTCTTCAACTCCACCTATTTCCTCCTCTTCTTGGGGTGCTAGAGCCCTGAGTAATTCCTTGAACTGCTGTACTTTCTCTCCAGTCAACTTCCAGGTCTTCAGCCTGGTCTCTGCTGACCTTAGAGCCTTCTCTGACCACTGCTTGCAGCTGATTGTGGCAACTACTGGTTTATGCTGTGAAGCGACTGTTTCACTGGGGATGACTTTGCAATCATGGATTCTACCCCACTGCCTTTTCCTTACTAGGAGGAAGTCTACCTGAATTGCATGTTGGCTACTCTTGTATGTGATCATGTGATTGTCTCTCTTTCTGAACCATGTGTTGGCTACTATCAAGCCATTTGCCAGACAGAAGTCTAGAATGGCTTCTCCTTCTTTATTCCTATTGCTCCACCCATGTGGACCCAGGCAGTCCTCATATTCTGTTCGGTCTGTCCTGATATGTGCATTTAAGTCACCCATTATCAACACCAGTTCATGTTGTCCTGCTTTATCTAGTAGGTCCTGCAACTGCTGTCTGAATGCACTCTTTTCCTCTCTATCACAACCCTGCTGTGGGGCATAGGCTGAGATTATGAATACTGCCCAATCATTACACTGGAGTCTGATTGCCATGAGTCTGTCATTAATTCTGATGATATCCCTCACTGACTTCTGAAGCCTCTGTCTCACCACAATTCCTACACCATTTCTAGCCTGTCAATAATACAGTAAATAAACACAGAAAAGGCTAACACACTTGAGAGTCTAGTCCTAAACAGTAAATGCAATTAAAACTCTACAAAATTATCAATTTAAAACTTTTTAAATGAAGCAAGGCAAGTGCACAACTGAAAAATGATTTAAGAGGCAGTAACACAGCAGAATAAGTAGCTAGTCTACAAATACAGAGAAGTCTATACATACAGAAAAGCAGCTAAAACACACAAACACTTCAGATGCAGTGCAACCTAGAGCACTTGAGTTGTAGCAATATTAAGGCAATTACAGTTATAATAACAGCTCTAAAATATACTCTATACTTCCAAAATGTTTGAGAAGCACAGTCAGAACACAAGGAGATTCAGGCAATAAAGTTCTGAATTGTGGTGTCTCTACATCACCCTTCTGGCTTAGCATATGTATGGGCACGTAGAAGGTGCCCTAAATCTTTGAAAGCTGGCCAGATTCTTGATCCTTGGCAGGATATGTCCCATATAGGGTAAGCTATTGCAACAGTGATCTAATTTTGAACATTAATGAAATCTTGATTCTCTGGATGCTTTTACAGTTTTGCAAACACAGCTTGTGTGTTTGTGTGTGTGTGTGTGTGTGTGTGTGTGTGTGTGTGTGTGTGTGTGTGTGTGTGTGTGTGTGTATAAGGGAGGGATCTGCACATAAATTATCGGTATTTTTAAGAAGCTTGTATGTACATAAGCTTTATATATGAAGCATTATATGTCTCCCAAAGCACAGTTTGGTTATTATAGCCATAGAAATAAGCTGTTGGGTGAGGGAAGCACAGCATAAGCAAAAAACTGCAGTGCATGCTGGTTATGCCTCAGGTATTTTTATCGTGACAATTCTAACTGGATACATTATTAAAAACTTGCATGCCACAAAAGCTCACTTTTTTATAAAGAAACATTACTGTGGTGTGGAATGAAGCAGAGATGCTAAAGGCAACACTATCCTATCTGATGTAAGGAATTCAAAGTAACGTTATATGCCATACTGCAGTAAGAGTAATACTACCTGGCATATGCCATTCAAAGTAATATTATCTAGCACAGTTTATTCACTGTAATGTTTTCTCTCACAGCCTGTTCAGAGTAATACTATTTGGCACTTGCCATTTAGTGTAATGCTATGTGGTATAGAACCTAAGATTTGCCAGTAACAGACAGGCACAGTGCAGATATTCATTGGGGAGAAGCAGGAGATACAACAACGCTAGGAGGGCAGAAGACAAGTACAAAGCACATTGCATGATATCTTTCCATAGTTTGTCTGCAATGTACACCACCATCATTTTAAATATAATTATACTAAAGGCATTCCCAGATAAGCACTGTTTACAGATAATTGCGGCCAATTGCAGTTTATGATGTGGTTCAACTGTTGTACTGAGGATGACTTGGTAATCTCTGATTCTACCCCCCAATGCCCCTTCCTTACTAAGTGGAAGTCTACCTGAGTTGCGTGTTCACCACTCTTGTATCTGATTGGTAAAAGTGTGTGTCTAGGAATAATAAGTTTTTTTCCTTCAGCCACTCTTGTATGATATCTCACAGTTATATCTCACAGAGCATGGTTAGAGGATTTGGGAACAATGTATTGTGTGCTAATAACTGTTTCCTTAATAAACTAATACACACCCAGATGTTCATGTCCATAGGTTCATAGGTGTTTATTAGGCTAATGACCACAAAGGCCTTTTTAAGCCTAGCTATGCATCCCAAATCTCTGACAAGTTCTGATACCCTTGATAAGTGTAAGTAATGGGCCTGGAGATGAACCATTTAGAGGTTGCCTGTGTCTATTAGAGACATAGGTGCCAAACCAGGGATGAATTATCTATTCCCCATCCAAATGTCCAGGTTGCACTTGAATTGGGTTAGGGGGGAACTCTGCTTCACATGGATGGGGAGCCTGTTCCACAGATGGGGTAATCTCTGGGATAAATACCTGTCTCTCTAGCAGGTCCTATTTATATCACAGACCAGGTTTAAATCAGGGTAATTCCGGTGCTGTTGATTTTGTGAATTTGCAGGAGGTCTATCAGAGTGGGGTCTGCCAATGCCTTGTATGTCAGGCATGGAACTCCCCTCAAAAGCGTGTAGGAGACAGAATACAGGGATAGAGCCTTGAGGCAGTCTGCATAGGATATTTTACTTAAGCCCTGTATTCTTTTAGTGAGGAAACTCTGTGGACGTTCCAGTTGTGGGATATGCCTGGTTAGGTACATACCAAAGGGGGCACTGTACTCAATAATAGGTCTGATGAATGCTGAATACAGTAGAACAATGACTTCCTTGGACTTAGATGCCATACCTTTGTTTATAAGTTGTGCAACAAAGAAGGATTTCCTCACTACGATAGGCACATGATGGCCAAAGACTAGATTACTATGTACGTGTGCCCCTAAGTCCCCTGACTACTGGGTCAACTCTAAGGGGTGTGGTGTCAATATGATAGTTACCAGAGGTTGATGACTTTCTGAAGGATACTTTTATACATTTCTTGTCATTTATTTTTAGTCCATGGCTCTGTCACCAGTTGTTTGTCTCTGTCAGCCCCTCCTGGAGAACATTTGCGTCAGTGCTGGATTTAATGACAGCTCCTAGTTTGCAATCATCTGCAAATTTAGTCAGCCAGTGACCACTGTCATTGGCCTTGACTTCAGAGAAGTAAATCCCAAAAATGAGCGGTCCAAGGACTGATCCCTGAGAGACACCACTTGTGACTGTCCTCTTTGTAGAGGTGGACTCCCCAATTCTAGCTTCCTGGGTCTTGTCTGTCAACCACTTGGCTAGGGATAATGAGGTTTTTCCTTTCAGCCAATGTAAAAAAGAGAAGTTAAGTACTCACCATAATGTTATATGTGAGTTGCTCATCTCGCCTTCATTCTTACTGATGGGTTCGGAGCCGATCCTCGGCTCCGACTCAGCCAACTACAAAGCTCAAGATCTCCAACTAGCTCGAGGCCAACTTCCTATCCCATGATGCACCCTGTGTTACCTCAGATCTTGTTTGCTGCTCAGAATATACTATATACCATTCTTCATCTTCTAAGATAAAGAAACAATGGAAAAGAGAATCAGACCATGATAAAACATAATTCTTGGTCCTCAAGAAAGCCTGGAGGGGGTAGGCGGGTGAGACGTAAGAATGAAGGCGAGATAAACAACTCACATGGAACGTTATGGTGAGTACATAACTTCTTTATGTGAAGTTGTTCTATCACGCCATTCATTCTTACTGATGGGTAGCATGCCAAGCAGCATCTTTCTCGGGTGGCTCAAGGGAGTATGTTCCTCAGGACAGTAGAACCAAAAGAAGCCCTGTCCCTGGAGGCCCTATCTACTTTATAATGAGAGATAATGGTATGAGGCCTTGACCAAGTGGCTGCTGCACAAATTGTATCTCATGGTAACCTGGCAGAAAAGGCTGAAGAAGTGGAAACGACTCTAGTAGAGTGGGCCTTTATTTTGTGTTGTAGTGGAGCATTCACTGATGAATAAGTAAA
Organism: Protopterus annectens; assembly: GCF_019279795.1. Lineage (NCBI taxonomy): Eukaryota > Metazoa > Chordata > Ceratodontiformes > Protopteridae > Protopterus > Protopterus annectens. Next base: position 1,979,394,537 of record NC_056739.1, read on the forward strand.
GGAGATGCAATCTGATAGCCATTTCAACAGCGTGGTTTTTGCCACAGGTCCACCTTTCTTGGACTCTGAAAAGGAAACAAAGAGCTGTTCAGATTTTCTAAATTCTTTAGTTCTATCCAGGTAGAATCGATGTTGCCTGTGAACATCGAGTTTATGCAGCATATCCTCCAATTTATTGCTAAGATTGGGGAAAAAATGGTAATTCTATTGTATGGTTAAGATTAGCTTCAGAACAAACTTGGGTAGGAAAGATGGATTCGTTCATAAGGAAACTCTATCAGAATGAAAAATCAAATAAGGAGGTTTAATATAAAAGGCTTGCAAATCTGAAACTCTCTGAGCAGATGTGATGGCTACTAAGAAAATGGTTTTCCAAGATAAATACTTCAATTCACATGAAGAAGCTGGTTCAAATGGTGTAAGAATGATACTTGAAAGCATAAAATTCAAATATCATGGTGTATAAGGAGATTTAATGGGTGATCTCAGGTGCATGGTCCCCTTAAGTAAGGCTTTGGATAGTTTATGTGACATTACATTAGATCCCTTATTGCCAAGGTGAAAATTAGAGATTGCCGCCAGCTGAACGTGAATGGTTGCTGCAGCAGCTCCTTTGATAAAAAGTATTGTTAAAAACTCCAGGATAGAGGAAACTGGGGCTAGGTAAGGGCCGATATTATTCTGAGAAGCCCATATAGAGAACCTCTTCCATTTACTGAGGTACAATTTTCTAGTAGACGATTTATGAGAAGATATTAAGATATGTTCTGTTTCAGTTGAGAGGTTATGGTACCTGGCTATATTGGGAATTGGAGCAGCCAAGCTGTCAATTTCAGAGAATGAATAGGGGGATGAAGAGCCCCTGATGAGTGAATCAGCAGGTCTAGAATTGGGTCCAGAAAACAAGGTTCTTCCTATAGGTGAGGTCGAAGGAAGGGGAACCAAATCTGACAAGGCCAGTAAGGTGCTATTAGAATGATGGTCCTTCCCAAGGATTTGGCTTTCTGTAATACTTTGGGTATCAGACAGATTGGTGGGAAGACATAAAGAAGACCAGGGGCCAATTGTGTACGAGAGCATCCCTTGGGGCATCCCCCAGAGGGGGGATTAGGGCAAAGTAGCTGCTGCATTTTGTATTCATGGGGGATGCAAAGAGATCACAGCAAGGCTGGCCCCATCTGCAGAATATCATTTCTGCTATCTCTTCCTTGAGGGACCACTCGTGAGGCAACAAAATTGCCCTACTCAGTTTGTCTGCTATCACTTTGGATTTCCCCATGATGTGCGTTGCTATCAGAAAGCACTGGGTGGAGGTAGCCCACTGTCATACTCTCAGGGCCTCTCAACATGGGGAATAAGACCTGGTTCCTTCTTGTTTGTTTATATACCAGACTACAGACATGTTGTGTGTCTGAATCGCAACTGTTGCCAGAGGAAGAGCGTCACGAAAGTACTGCAACACTAAGAGCACTGCTCTCATCTCCAGGACATTGATATGCAGATGAGTCTCTAGTTTGTTCCATGTGCCTTGGGCTGTTCTCCCCTGATAATGCCCCCCCACCCAATCAGGGAAGTGTCCGTGGTCACAGTGGCCATTGGAGTGGGTAGGACAAAGGGATGACCTACTGTTACTTGATGAGAGGTCAACCACCACCAAAGATCCTTTTTGCAGCAGTTTGTTAGAGCAATCAGATGTGATAGTGGAAGTTCTTGACAGGACCATTGCATGAACAGGAGCCATTGTAGAATCCGCATATGCATACACCCCAAGGGAATTACTATGATTGCAGCTGCCATCGTCTCCAACAATTTGAGCACCTCTGAGGCTGGTGCCTTGTCTTTTGATAGAAGGCTTACAATCTGTTGCCGAAGGACAGAAACCCTTTCTGAAGGAAGTTTTAGAGTGGTGGTGGTTGTGTCCAAATCTACTCCTATAAAAACAATATGTTGCGATGGCGACAAGGCAGATTTTTTCTGAGTTTATGGTAATTCCCAATTGGCTGTAAAGGCTCAAAGTGGTGCCCCTGGCTTGCATGAGCAGATGCCTGGTGGTGGCAGTGAAGAGCAAGTCGTCTACGTACGGAAACACCTGGAATCCCGAATGAGCCATGACCACTGCCATGCATTTGGTGAACACTCTGGGGGCTGAAGTGAGACCAAAGAGCAGGGCTCGAAACTGGTAATGACTGGCTCCCAGCTGAAAGTGCAGATGATCCCCGGATGGTCTGGCCATTTTTATATGCTAGTACGCATCCTAGAGATTTATAGGGCACATCCAATTGTCTTTTCCTAGAAATGGAAGTATTGACTGTAGCGTGACCATCCGGAACTTCTCTTTTTTGATAGATCTGTTTAGTCTGCTGAGATCCAATATAGGTCTCCAGTCCCCTGTTTTGTTTGGAACTAAAAAGAACCTTAAGTAAGTTCTGGATCCTGTCTGTTCTGCATGGACCGGTTGGATGACTCTTTTTTCTAACAACCTTTGAATCTCTAGGGTTGCTTGTTCCCTGTGACTGGGTAGAACATCCAAGATTTTTGTTATTACAGGTGGTGGGGTGGCAAAGGGAATAAAGTATCCTCTAGATATGATGCTTTGTACTCAGCTGTCTTTTGTGATTTTTAGCCAGGCACCTGGGTACAAAGATAAACGTCCCCCGACTGCCTCCAGAGGTAGACAGGTGGGCCTCCTTTCAGGACTGCTGATAGGGCTTCCCAAAGAACTGATCTCTGTCACCCTGATTCTGTGGACCCCCTCTACCACATGGGCAGCGTCTTCCATTATTGCCCCCCTCCTCTGTCCCTGGAGGGGGGTTCACCACGTGTGTCCTCAAAGGCTCCTTGGGCTTTATGGAACAACATCTTTTCTCCTCTTTGACCTTTGGAGTAGGGTCTCATAGGGGTGGAAAAATGGACTCCGATGGCAGACAGAGTCTTTCCTTCCTGCTCACACCTGGTAAGAGTTTCCTTCACTTTAGGCCCAAAAAGAGATGAGCCATCAAAAGGGGTGTTGACAAAGTATGAGTTAAAGGGCTCCACAAGGGAACATAAGTGCATCCAGGAATGTCTCCTAAGAGCAATACCTGTACCTGCTGCTCTACTCATTCTAACAGCTGCATACGAAATCAGATGCATGGAAGAGTTCACAACAGAATTAAGAGTAGCGAGCTGGGAAGCTACCTTTTCTGAAACTCCCAAAGGTACTGAACCCTGCAGAGTATCTCCAAGCACCTTCAGGAGATCTCTCTGTAATCTAGTAAAATGTGTCAAATAGTTCAGTGATCTCATGGCAAAAGTCATTGAACTAAACATGTGCTTTCCATACCTGTCCATAATCCTAGAGTCTCTGTTAGGAGGATAGACAGAAGAAGTTTCTGACATTTCTTTCTTAGTGGCTTCTGTGACCACGATGACATCAACTGGCAATCCTTTCATGAGGAAAGTCTTGTCTTGGGGAGAAGCAATAAACTTATTAGACCTCCTAGGGACAGGCTCCATGGTGTCCAGGGATTCCCATGCCCTTTATGAGACCAGCTCCATAAGCTCATCGAAGGGCGGAGACACCCAAGAGGTGGAGGGCTGAAACCCAAAAGCCTTCAGGAGAACCGACTCATCATGAGTAGGGTTGATGGACTGCCAGCCACCTCTCTGTTTAAGGATTTCCAAGATATCTGCAAAGGAGATATCCTCCGAGGGGGACCGTGTGGACCCTTTTCATTCATCCAAGTTAGTGTCTGAAGTGACGGATTCCTGTGGGGAGTCCAGGTGCTTCCTCTTGCACACTCTCTTCCTGGGAACCTCATCAGTGGGAGCTTCTGTTGAGGTCTCGGAAGAGCAGGGTTCACCCAATGGGGCTTCCTGTGGCTCAAGGTCTCTACACTTTAATGGGATCTGTGACGCAGGAGAAGACACAGGCACTTTAGGGGAGGAGGTCATTGGTCCTGAAGTTGTGGATGTCCTGGGGGACATTACTCTCCTCATAGCATCGAAGGCACCACTGCTCCTATGCAAAGGAATCCCTGGATCTGAAGAAACAGGTGAATCCCTAGGCGTCATTACAGCGGGCTCTGATCCAGAGGTAGGCACCAAACTCATCTGTGCCGAGGCCCCGAGAGGCAAAGTTGGAACTGAAAGATCAGTTCGACTATCCTCCCTGGACCTGACCAATGAGTGTGGGCTCCTAGACTCCCTGATCAGCACTGAGGAAGTCTGAGTAGTCGGCAGTGATGGCACTGGAACAGGCGTCAGCTCTGAAGGGTCCACAGTCATCAATTCCAATTCCTCCAGCTCAGAAGATCTGAGTTGGCTCGGAGGAGGAACGGAAGTAGAAGGAAGTACAGCTGTCAGTTCCGAAGCCTCTTGGATCACACCCGATAACAATTTAGCAAGTGCTGGTGTCTGTAATAACTTCTGTACCACTCGATCCACATCCAAATCAGACAGACTCCTCTAGGACTGCGAGGATAGAATCGATGGCACAACTGATTGGAGAACAGGTGATTTCAGCACCGCAGAGACTGGTTCCAGGACTGGGACTGGCTTGAAAGGTTATGACACGTGGCTCTGAGGTCTGTGGGGCCAGCGTCAATGATTTTTCACTAGGTTTCGGTGCAGATTGTCTCGGCTCTGTGTATGACGGTTTTGAAGATCTAGAAGATTTAGATGATTTTGTTTTATCACGGTCGTCTTTGTCCAAGGTTTCCTGAAAGGTGAATTTCAGTAATCCTCTATCAATTAACTTCCTCGTCCTTTCCTGTAGCACACAACTACTGAAGGAATGGCATTCGGAGCAGTTTTCTTGTAGGTGCAAGGCACCTAAGAAATACACACAATTTACGTGACCATCAGTCACGGACATCTTCTGCCCACACTTAGGGCATCTCTTGAACCCTGATTTGGGTTGTTTCTCTTTCTTCTGATCAGCCATAGTATATCACAATCCACTATACTACCAGACAACACAAATAAATGTAAACTAAGACCTACAAAAAAGGCAATGGCCTCGAACTACAATATATATGTATTATTATAGTAAACTCAGCAAGGAAGAAAAATGCTCCAGTAAGAACAAGAGCTTAACAATATACTACAGTCTCTAATAAAAAAACGACTGTCCTAGAATCAAAAAATTAACAAGGGATCCCAAATAAAAAAACCTAGCCCTCTAATTTAAACGGGCTCTAATGAATCAGAAAATGCACACACACACACACACACACACACACACACACACACACACACACACACACTAGAGGAAGACTAACAAACCTAGTCTACTAATCTAACTATTCAAATTGTTTAACAGTTTTCAAACCAGACAGGAATATATAAAGGAGAGGGAGCTAACTAAGACCTAATAAAAAAACGGCCACAAGAGTTATCTAATACAAACTTCAAAAAGTTAGCAGAATCTAGTTCTGTGAAAGCCTAAAGGATACTAAATGGAAAGGAAACTTATAGAAATATAAAGTCAAAATCCTATAGCTATAACTAGCAAAATACTAATAAGAAAAAAATGTTCACTGGCCAGAGCTGTGAAGGATCCTCCAATCTGTTGCAGCGGCAAATGAGATCTGAGGTAACACAGGGTACATCATGGGGTAGGGAGTTGGCCTCGAGCTGGTTGGAGACCTCGAGCTTTGTAGTTGGCTGAGTCAGAGCCGAGGATCGCAGCTCCGAACCCATCAGTAAGAATGAACGGTGAGATAGAACAGCTTCACATTGGTGGTTTACAGTTGTTTTCAACAGAGCATGGTTAGAGGTTTTGGGAACAATGTATTGTGTGCTAATGATGCCATGTGAGATATCAAAGCAGACTGATAAGAAACACACGCACACACATACACACACACACACACACACACACACACACACACACACACACACACACACTCTCTCTCTAAAATCATGTAGAATGTAAAATCCTTTAATATTAACTTCCAAAATTTAATGCAGCCTCCCCATGTGACAGTGATTTTTTTTTTTTTAAAACAGAAGTAGGTATGCACATGTTTTTAGGCGATGGTAGATAAGTAGGTAGCGCACAAATTTTTGCCTGAGTTAGTGGCAGTTCAGAAGAACACTAGACTTTTTTTTTATAAGATAATGAAGGCTTCACCATGCAAACTGTAGGACAAGAGTGGGAAGCAAACCTCAATAGTTGACTGGCTAGACATTCAGCATAACATTAAGTTGTATAAGACGTGGTAACATTTTAATGATGTTACCAGACGTCAAACATTGAACTCTGTTGAGAAATGTCTTTTCTTTGAGAAACAGAAACAAGAGTGTTTGTAGGATCACTGTCTTTCAGACAGTTTTTCTCCTGCATCTTAATCCTACTGTACTGTAGAGTGCTGAGAATATAAAACAAAACACTAAGGAGAAAATACACAAAAGTGGTCAGTGGCTGTTGTGGTTTGCTCATTTTCCCTGGAGTTGCCTTACTGGTTTTGGTAGTTTCAGGTTCCAGTTCCTCAGCTCAGGCACTGACTAAGGCTTTTGTTACTTTTTCTCCCTTGTCCTTTGCAGAAGTGCTTACCCAAGCTTTACAAGCTCGCCCTTCTGGGGAGAGTTTTGCATAACTGGGGGGTGGGATTGGCATAATGGTTAACGTCTTTTAAATCATAGATACAAGGTGCAGGATTTGATTCTTTCTTCTGATTATTGGCTAGGCTTGTAATAGACTGAAAACTCAATAGTGCAACTTCCTTCACATTTGATGACACATTCGTGTACTAATTAATTATTCTGCAAATCTCTTACTTACAATATATAAGCATTCATTTTTTAATTTCTTTCCCTTCTTCAACCTTTACTAATAACACCTACCTATAGGGGTGCAGTTCATTGTAATGTACTTGCGTGTACAAAACAAATTCATGGTACTTATATTTTTTCCATCCAATAGTTATGCTGATGGTTGAACATCCATCCACCTTTCAGCTCAGCATCCCCTCAACAGCCACTGCGGCGGTGGTGCAGCAATTAGTGTTGTTACCTCACAACAAGAGGTTCTCCCGTTCGATTCTCAGCTGGAGTGCCTTCTGCGTGGAGTCTGCATGTCCTCCCCATGGTTGAGTCACGTTTAAAGACATGTAGGTAGGTTCTTGCATGAATGGGTGTGCCTTCTTTGAAGGCTGGGCATCGGGCTGGCAACTTGGCACGGTATAAATCCACTGCCAATCATTAGTGGACTGGAGTTTCACTGTGGTGACCCCTAACCACGAAAAGCTGAAAGAATCCCCTCAACAGCCACTTATCCTGCCCAGGATTGGTGGTGGAACAGTTGCCAGGGAGTCAACTGTTATAGAGGAAGAGTTGTTTGATTTGTAGGCCAGACTACCCTGCACACTGATGTAACTACATTAGTGTATTGCCACTCCTAGACCTGCCCACACACATAGAGCAACTGCCATTGTGAGACCTTGTTTCCAGCATAACAGAGGCTCCACCTATGACCAGTACATCACCCACAGCTCTCGCCCTGAAAAGAGGTGAGCAGGTGTAGCCTCTACGCTCCACATCCTGTAAGCTTCAGCAGGCATTTGAGCCATCAATTGAACTCAGGTTGCCTGAGTCATAGCTTTATTTCTCTATGCCAAAAGACCTGACCCTGTTTACACTTTAAGTGCTTTTAAGTGCTTATCATCTTCTCCAGTGAAATTCCATCCAGTATCTAATCACATTTTGACTTTTGCACAATATTTAATCTTTTCTTATGTCTTTAGCTATCTTTGTCTTCCTCTTCCTGACACTATTACACTTAACCACACCTCTTCTCTACTATACTCAATATGCTGCAAATAGAACTGACTCTTAGAAACACCTCCAGCAATACATTTGATAACTGCTAACATTATAGTCCACATTTATAGCTAACTGCCTCCACATTCATACAACAGTTATCTCATATGCGTATGGCCAGGACCATTCCTGACAACCTCCTATGAACTTTCCGAAGGTTTCAGCAACACCACAGTCTCATAAAAATATTCCTATGTCTTTTCAAGTTGAACACATCCAGGTCTCAAACATTGTTGATGGCTTTCTGTTTGTGACTGCCTCAAAAAACTTTATAAATGTAAAAATATTAATCACTCAACATCACTGATATATCTTCATTTAGTTTTCATGGAATGTTACTTATATGATCACTGCTTCCTTCTATTTAGCAAACCATCTTATTCAAAGACATTTTGACACCCATACTCAGCTTACTTACTGTTCATCAGGCAGATTCCATTCTCATCTTGTAAATTAGGTGGCAACTTGCTTCTTAAGTGAACTCAGTTCAACCCATGCTTCCCATTCACTATTTCCTATTTTTGTCTATTACTGCTTCCCTCACAGATTAATCTGGGTGGCGAGGTACTGGGGCATGCAGACCATCTTTCTGTGTCAAAACCAGTTAGCTGAAATGCTAAGGTTTCCTCTAGAACAAGCAGAAATGATTTGTCAGCCCATATGCACCACTTAATTTGTAAATTCCAAGATCAGCCACTGACCTTAGCTGTTTACCTTCTGTAATCTCTTACCAATTCAATGTCACAACATTTTCCAATGCTACCAACAACCTCTCCCTTATATGTTTTAAATACAAGATATTTTTCTAGGATTCATCCCATCACCCCTTAACTTTCTACTGCACAAATGAAAATGCAAAATAAGTCCTAAATGACAAGCAATCACAAACAGTCCACCAATACAGATAAATCCAGGAAAAATAAACTTAATTTAACCTCTGCCATCTTATCCTTTGATAATTTTGCCTTTTCTCATTTCTTTGTTCCTGTCTTCATCACTCCTAATTTTCCTCTTTGTGGTATGGACATCATAATATCTTTCCAAAATTATGCTCTTAGAATCTTATCCATTTCATGAGATTTTTATACGTACAACACAAAACTATCCCTATTTAGCATCTCACTGCTCTTATGTTTAACATCTTGCATTTTAACTACTCAACATTACTGCAGACCATTCCTTGTTACACTCTGGACATACAGCACTTTAACTAGACTCTCTCTTTCCTTTGACATATTTCTTTCTTTTTTTAAATCACTTTTACTGAACATATCAAAAATATCAAAAAGTTGAAACATCTTGTAGAATGAATCCAAAAAGACTGCACACCCTGTGTTACCTCGTTTATGCTTGAAAGCTGTTAATTTAGTATCTAAGATATTGAGCATTCCCACAACAGCTGAGTTAGATGGTACATTCCTGCCCAACCAGGAATCAAGCGACCCGGCATTACCGACATCAATGTTATTATTATTAACCATAATAGAATTCATACCTTGAAAGGAAGGTTGCTGAGAATTGGATACACCAACAATGTCAGTTCCATTTACCTCTCTTAAAACAGCAGGTGTGCAATGATAATTAGTTTTCGAACCTGGTCGTTCATGTTCTTTTGTAGTTTTAGGTAGAAGTTGCTGTACTAGGGCTGTAAGGGACTGAACAGAGTCCCTGAGCTGCACAAAATCTTCATAGGTAACCACAGGGTTTCCTTCAGCCATGGTGCTGAGACTCAGTAAATCCAAATAAAGAAACCACCAAAATGAATCCAAAAAGACTGCACACAAAGATGGAGACCAAGCTGTCACCAAGAACAAATCTTTATTTTCCAACAGTTTGCACTTTCGTCATGTAAGAATCACCTGACTTCATCAGACAACCTCTAAACAAGCTGAATGCTCTTTTATATAATATGCAGTTAACCAATAAATAATTAATCTGGTTAATTGATAAGAAGATTGTCAATTAAAAAAACATACTTAGAACTTTTTAAAAATATACACAGCACAGCAAACAGCAAAGACAGCCCTCAACAAATACACAAAAAAGCTAACATGTGCATATATATTTCTACACCTATATATACCTAAAACAAAAATCTAGACATAATATAGAATAACAAATTGCTATATGTATGTATTAAATAATAAAAAAGCAATTTTAACAAAAAAGTAAAAAAAATAATCTTTTATAAATACAAGAGCGAGTAACTAACTTACTGCACTTCAACTTGAAAGCAAGCAAGAATTACCATTCAAAATGATGTCAAAACTATTCTAAACATACAATTCAGTTGTTCTGCCTTAGGAATAGCTCTGTAAAATGCTTTTAACCATAGCATCATAAATTACCATCTATAATTAAAAATCAAATTATCCAACCAAAATACCTAATCTATACAATCCCTATTTAGTCCACTCTAGGTTACGAACTTCCATATCCCTCTTCCAAACCTCAACCAGCCACAACCACAGAGGGCTATCACAAACAAACTAAAAAGTGTATTTCCCATGGCATGACAACATTTACCAGCTCTTAAACTAGGTGTCTATCCTGCATTAAGGTGCTGGCCAGCCAATAGTGATCCAAAGCCGTTTTAAGTTAATAACCACTTCAAACATCAAAAATTCCAATAGGAAATTCAATCAGTTAAGTTTAATAACCAGTTCTAATTGAAAGAAAAAGTAGAGACCTCCAAAGCAGACACCCAAGGAACCGCTACCCCAAAACAAAACACGTGCAACACATATCTCACAAAGCCTCCCTGGACTACATGAAAAGAGACATAGAGGAGCTCTCTGAGCATGTAGCCCAGGCCGGTATGACCCTGAACTTGAGTAGCATCTTACCCTCACCAAGAATGATGCCACAATATGAAGACAAGATGATCAATTTCAACAATTGGCTTAAGTACTGGTGTCATTCAAAGGGGATCCAATGCCTGTCAGCTTGGGATGATATGCTCGACAAGCCACGATGCTTCGCTAGGGACGGCTTGCACCTGTCACCCCTGGGATTTCGGATATTGGCAAAGGCTCTTGCTACCCCCATAGTGCCTTTTTTAGGCAAGGCTCAAAAGACAAACCCACCTCCATAGGTATCACAAGGGATAAGAAACTAAGAGTAATGCTACTCAATGCCAGAAGTCTAAACCGCAAGATGCACGCACTCGAAACTCTCCTTAGCATGGAGAACATCGATATCTGTGCAGTAACAGAAATCTGGTTCAGGGCTCCCGAGAGCACCCCAGCACTACCAGGTTATACCTCATAGCATGCTTTTTGGCCCCAAAACTTGGACCGAACCACAAAAGGAGGGGGAGTATCGATATTCATCAAAGATACCCACACCTCCAGGTTGGTGGCAAAGCACGAAGCATCACAGACTATCCATGTGCAACTAACAGTGGGTAAAACTGCCTTCCAGTTTATAGCCTGCTACAGACCACCCTCCCAAACCCAGGAACCCCACTCGGCCTTCCTGAGAACACTGGAAAATATGAAGGTATCTCCAAACACCATTATATTGGGCGACTTCAACTACCCAAACATAGACTGGGAGCATTACTCTAGCTCCAACACCCTAGCCCAAAGGTTCCTAGAATTTATAAACTCAAATGCTATGGAACAACTTGTTACCACTCCCACAAGAGGGGAAAACATACTGGACCTGATCATCACCAACATGGGGACTCTATGCTCCAGACCAGAGGTGTATCCCTCACTGGTAAGATCACATCCCTACCCCACCCCCTGCCCAGAAAACAACAGTGAAAAACTTCTCTAAAGCAAATTTCACACTCCTCAAAACCGAGGTGGAATCCTTCAAAGCCCGGCCCCTGGAAAATATGGCCCAGGCCCAGACAAAGAATTCTATATAATACTGCAGGAAATAGGAATGCATGGATCAATGGATCATCCAACAAAACCAATCCCCAAACCTCCAAAGGCAGATGTCCTGTCCTGTCTGGTGGACCCATAACAAAAACAAACTATACAAAGGAGGAAGCTACTAAATGATGAGCAAAATCCCAAAAAGGGAAGGCATCACTGATCGCCGCCTCTCCAAAGCAAAAACACAGCATCAATGGGACCAGACGGTGTCCCGGCTGCCCTACATGAACTCCAAGAAGAGCTAAACTCAAACATAAAACTACTGTTCAATCTCAGCCTTACAACAGGATATGTGCCCAAAGATTGGCGTACAGCAACAGTGGTCCCTCTCCATAAAGGTGGTCCCTCAACGGATCCTGGAAACTACCGCCCCATAAGCCTGACTAGCTTGGTCTGCAAAGCTATGGAAAGGATCATCATGGACCTCATAAATAAAGATATTGGGGACCTACAGACATTGGATCCTACCCAGTTCGGCTTTGTTAAGGGCAGATCCTGCCTCTTAAACCTGGTTGATTTCTTTGAAACAGTCACCAAGGCCATTGACGAGGGGAAGGTGGACCACACAGCCTACCTGGACCTCGCAAAGCCTTCGATACAATACCCCACTGGCATTATAGATAAGCTCACCAGCTTAAATATAAACCCCTATGTCACTAGATGGATTGCAAACTGGCTCAAGGACAGAACCCACATGGTTAGAATTGATGGAGCCATGTCAGACTCCAAACCAGTTACAAGTGGTGTCCCACAAGGCTCAGTCCTGGGACCTCTCTTGTTCGGTATATATTTCTCAGAGGTACAGGCCAACACGGAAGGACTGTAGCTGACCAAATTCGCAGATGACTGCAAACTGGGCACCATAATCGACTCTCCAGCCAACACAAGCATCCTCCAAAAGGGCCTCATAGAAACAGACAACTGGTGCCAGAGCCATGGCCTCAAGCTAAATGCCAAAAGTGTATAGTCATCCCTTTGGCAAAACAAAGTGCCCACAAATTACCACATAGGTGGTAATCCATTAAGTACAGAAGAAGTAATTAGGGACCTGGGGACCCAAGTTGATAGCAATCTCTCATTTGACAACCACGTGGCCAAAGTGGTTAGAAAAACATTTTATATAGCCCACCTAATCATGAAGAGATTCACATCTAGATCAGGGGAGGTCATCGTGCCTCTTTACTCATCCCTCATCAGGCCCATAATTGAGTACAATGCCCCTTTTGGGATGTACCTTACCAGACACCTGCAGCAACTGGAAAGACCCCAAAAGTACCTCACCAAAAGGATCAAAGGGCTCAAACAGATGCCATATGCTGCCTGGTTAAAGAAACTCCAGCTCTACTCAGTGGCATACCGCCTGTTCAGAGGTGATCTGTGCCTGACGTATAAAGCCATGTCCAACCTAATGGACATGCTGCACCTCAGAAAATCCAAATCCCATCGAGCTACGCGCTCAAGAGACTTGAACCTCAGCACTGAAATAAATAGGACATGCTGGAGGGACAGATTCATAACCCAGTGGCTCCCTTCACTCTGGAATAAAATCCCAGTCCAGGTTAGGCAGAGTCCCTCATTGACTCTCTTCAAGAAGAATCTTGATGAGTGGATGGGAAATCGTAGGTTTACCCCGGGTATCACTTCTGTGTCACTGTTAGACAGAGGCACAGTATACTAACCTCGAAAAAGGGCATAGCAAAATAAATTTAAAATGGGTGGCGAAAGCCAAACACATTCTGGCTAGGCTTATAAATGCCCTAGGGCAGATAGCCTAGTATGAACCTATGAACCTATGAACTAATTGCACAAATCATAAAAAGGTCTAATGTCCAAGCATTTCCCTGGAATGATGTCATTTAAAGCTCCAATACAAAGGATTAAACCAGTCTCACACTCAGAAAACACACTAACATGGGTACTGGTTTATGAAATGGAATGACCGAATCAACCATTCAAACTGCTATAGACCATGTTCAGTAAGACCCTTCAAACTGCTTTCAGTCATGGCCAAGCAGGGCAGAGCAGAAAAACTATAACGGCAACTTTAACTTCTTCCATAGTACCAAAGGGTTTAACAAGAGAATATATAAAAGAAGATATATCTATATATATATATATATATATATATATATATATATATATATATATATATATATATATATATATATATTTGTGTGGGTATTAAACTAGTGTACAGCTATAGCAAGGAAAGCCTGTGCATAAATGTAGAATAACCATATTCAAACATCCATTACAATGGGTTGTCATGCAGATATATACAATAGCTCCTTAATATTATTACACATAGCACCGAACCTGTTTAAGAAATATCCTACATAGTTAATGGTCAAATATGAAATGTCTTATGGTCTACTGACCATGGAAATGCTATGAGCATGTTCATAAATAACAATTTAACTTAATTATGGAATGTAGTGCAATAATATTGTGTATTATAGAAAATCTTTTTTCAAAATAATATTTTCCCTAACCTAGATACTCATTAATACATCTAATACTAATCAAAACACTATTTTCTATATTTAAGTTAAATATTTAATAACTACTCACCAAATTAAACATGAGTGCATATGAAAATGTTGGTCTTAAAATGTGTTAGCATGCTTACAGGCCATTCAAAGCGTTCATCTTCTTAAACCATTTCAGTGATATTCACAGCAACTCAAGCTACTACCAATATAACTGCCAGGAAATGGTTTAGAATATTCAGAATCTTCCAACTGCTGTCTGCCTTTAAAGAAAATTCTGACCTTCTTCCAGATTTTCATACTACTCCAAGTCTCTCTCTCTCTCTCTCTCTACTTTAAAGATTTGTATCAAACAAACTTCAACTGTGTGTTTCACTAAAACTGCTAAGATTGTATATGCTGTGTCAGCCAGTCCTAATATATATCTAACAATTGGACGCTATCCTTTTTTCATATCCTTCATCCTAGTTTTCCACATAATTCTAGTTAAAGCATGGTCCTCTTCTCTTAACTCCAAATACCTCTGAGATATGTTAATACTTCTGCCCTGAAAACCCTCTTGCCATTCTTACTGACCATTTTGCTTTCACAAGAAAAGTTCCTCCATCTCTGCCTCTTCCTCCCCTTCATTATTTTTATTTTCTTTTTGTTTTATGCCCTTTCCCAGGCTTGTATAGTATTTCCCCTTATACCCCAGCTTCATCGTCCTTCTCATTTTGTCCTTATAATTACATTGCATTGATTATCAGTTTATTCCTTTTCCAAAGGGTCCACTTTACAGAGATTCCACACCTCTCCATACAACACATTTTCTGACTCACTGGAACATTTCTCATCAAAATAGCCATATAAGACACGTTTTGCACTTTGAACTTCACAGTCTTTTCTCAAATGTCACATCTTATTAAAGTTCTTATTGGTTCATAGGAGGTTACTAGGCTATTGGCTAAGGCCTTTACAAGGCTAGCCATATTTATCCTGAATTACCCGATTATTAATAGTTATGTAAGCTAAGTTCATAGGGGTATGTGCCTATGGTAGGGTGACTAATACCAACTGTCTATGTCTGTAAGAGACATGGGCACCAACCCATGAGTTAATTTTCAATTACCCATCCTTTGGTCCAGGTTGTACTTGAAGATTATGAGGGAGGGGCTCTGCTTTACATAAATTAGAAAGTTGTTCCAGAGGAGAGGTAGTCTTTGGGAGATGTATCTCTCTCCCTAGCATGATTTGGTCACGTCAGAGGCTAGGGTAAGATCCTTAGAGCAGGTGACCATAATGCAGTTAGACCTATGAATGTGTAACTTTTCCATCAGGACTGGATCATAGACTGCCCTGTAAGTCAGACACAGATCACCCTTTAGCAGCCTGTAGGAAACAGAATACAGTGGTAAGGTTTTCAGTCTTTCTGCAAAGGAGCTGTTTTTCCTACCCATTTTAGTCAGAAACCTCTGGGGTCTCTCTCTCTAGCTGTTGCAAGTTTCTGATCAGGTACATGCAAAAGGGTGCACTGTACTTAATTATTGGTATGATGAGGACAAAGTACAATGGAATTATAACGTCTTTAGATCTAGGTGCCATGCCTTTAATTATGAGATGTGTCACATAGAAGGATTTCCTCACCACTGTGGACACAGGGTGGTCGAAGTTCAGATTGCTATCAACAGTACCCAGGTCACATACCACTGGGTCTACTCTTAGGGGGTGCTGTCTGTATTGTATTGTAATTATCAGGGGTGTTATCATTCCCAAAGGGAATAATTATGCATTTTTTTGCATTTAATTTCAATTTGTGGCTTTGGTACAGTCATTTGTCTGCATTAATCCTTTCTGCAGTAAATCGGTATCATTGGGGGACTGAATGATTGCTTGCAATTTGCAGTCATCGGCAAACATGGTCAGCCACAGGCCATCCACATTTGCCTGGATGTCTGAGAAATAAATTCTGAAAAGTAACTGGCCCAGCACAGACCCCTGTGGTACTCCACTGGTGACTAATCTTTTGCTACATGTGAATTCAGCCACTATGACAGTATGTGTCCTGTCAGTGAGACCATTGTTTACCCACCTGGTGATGTAGGGGTTAATTCCCATCTGTCAGAATTCCCGTATAATGCCTGAGTGGGGGATAGTGTCAAATGCCTTGGCTAGGTCAAGGCAGGCAGTATGCATAGTCTTTCCTTCATCCATGGCCTTGGTGACCTTCTCAAAGAAGTCGACCAGCTTTAACAGACAAGGATCTACCCTTAATGAATCCAAACTGGGTTAGGTCTAGAGTCTGGAGGTTATCTATCTCCTTGTTAATAAGGTCCAGAATGATTCTTTCCATGGCCTTGATGAGCAGGCTAGTCAGGCTAATAGGTCTATAGTTTCCAGTGTCAGTTGACAGTCCCCCCTTGTGCAGAGGAATGACTGTGGCTGTCCTCCATTCTGCAGGAATGCAGCCAGTCCTGAGGCTGTGGTTAAATAGGGATCCAAGTGGGTCATCTAGGTCATGTTCTATGTTATTTAAAAGGCAACCTCGGATGTTGTCTGGTCCCACTGATGCTGTGTTTTTGGCCACAGACAGTACAGCTATGACCTTCTCTCTAGAGATAATTGACAGTGGAGTGGTGTTTGGTATAATTTGGGGGATGGCCAGTGTGGACAGGGTGGTGAAGTTTAATCCAAATCTGTCTACTAGGAGGTTGGCTATTTCCTCTGGCTGAGTATGGGTGGTGCCATGAACAACCAGCTCTGCACATAGCTGGGTATTCCCCTTAAGATTTCGGAAATAATTAAAAAAAATATATTGTGATTTTGTTTAGCTACAAAGGCTATCTTGTTTAATAATTCACTTTGGATGACTTGACTAGATCTCTAATTTGTTTGTTTAGATTAGTAAGGGAATTCTTCCTCTGCTGAGTCCATTCCCACTTATTTTTAAACATTAGCTTTTTTCTTTTGTTGTATACCCTGTTTATACTGGGGATCCACCTGAGTCAGTTCCCTCTTATTTTTAAACATTAGCTTTTTTCTTTTGTTGTATACACTGTTTATACTGGGGATCCACCAGAGTGGCTTGTTTTTATGAGAAGACCTGGTTTTAATCCAGTTAGGTACAGCCCAATTCAATGCAACTGCTTAAGTGGTTATGCAGGGAGTTGATGTACACCTCTGCATAACAGTCCATGTTACCTGTGTTCAAGTGGGTTTGGAAATTTCTTATGTTCTCACTTAGTAGGAGGTAATTTGTTTTGGAAAAATTCTTAAAAGTTTTTGTTCTTGAGTGGGTATGTGGCCTTACAATTATTTCAAAAGAGACTGTTTTATGGTCCAATCTTACCAGGGAGGATCTCACACTGGGGGGGGGGGGGTGCAATGCTCCCCCATGTTAGTGAGTATTATGTCTAGGATATTTGAGCCCCCTATGGGTGTGCTGATTAGGAGTTCCAGGGTATTTGCACTGACAAAGTCCAAGAACCTCTGAGCCTGCATTTTTGTGGTCATGCAAGATCCATAGTCAATGGTAGGATAATAAAAAACACCTGTGAGTAAGGTGTTGGGCTGTATGGAAGGTGACTCCAATATGTCCAGTTATCAGGTATTCTTTTCCTGGTTCATAGTGGTGGACCTGTAGCTGGCGATGATACAGCAGGAGATTTTGCCTCTGGTTACTTGGACATGGAGTAGCTTGTGAAATTCATACTGTTTGACCAGTCTCAAGGTGTTCTTATCCTTAATGAAGATGGATACATCACCTCCTTTGGTTCTTTCCTGTTCAGTTTGTGGTCTGATGGAACATGTTGCAGCCCAGAAAGGCCAGTGTATTTTCTGGGGCTTTGAACCATGTCTTAGTGACTGTACAGACATCGGCATCTTTCAAGGCGAGACGTGCTTCCAGGGAGTAAAGTTTCTTGTTAAGACTCCTAGTATTGAACAGCAGTACCCTGAATCTGGTTACATTGGAAGGTTGGCTGTTTTGATACTGCTTAAAAAAGGTACAATGGGGGTAGGTAATGTCTTTACCAGTATCCAAAAGGCTGGAGGAGACAGGTGCAGACCATCTCTGGCAAAGCAATGTGGCCTGCCGACCATGTCTTCCCAGGCTGACAGATATTGAATTTCCTTGGACTGACATCAGAAATTTAGCAAATTATTTGAGCCCCTTTTGAGGCATCATCCTTGGTAATGGTAGAATGTTGTTAATTGCTAGTTACTTACCTGCCTGTGACACAGAAAAAAAAACAATTACCTTTTTACTCATTGTTTTACTTTGTTGGTTGGGATATTTTGCAGACACCCTAATGGTTATGGATATCAGTTGGGTACAACAGCCTTGTGTTTCTAAAGGTTAGCTAAACATTCCACTTATGCTGTGCTGATGATGCCATAAGAAGGCTGAAACATGCATGTCCACAGCTAGTGGGGTTTAGCTTTATTGGCCTAAATGTGTCCATAAATAGACTTAAAACGAAAAAAAAGTCATGACATTCAGAATTGCCATATAGCTGAAACGCCTGATATCCTTAAAAAGTCATTTGTATATATCCCATGTTGCCTCTAATACAAGAGGTTGAAGGAATCACACAGTGGAAAGTCTAGCCTTGCTAGATTTTTCTTTATGTGGGTTTATGTGTCAAGTCCATATTTAGTGTGGGAAGTGGTGTGTGTGCTGACAACCTGTCGAGTATTATATTTGCTTTTGTGTGACACTCCTACCGCCAATGTCATAGTGTAACTACATCTCTCAGGTATAGAATTAGTTTGTTTTAGAATTAAGTGCCCGTCAGTATACATGAGACAACTGCTACACTGCCTCATGATGGCCATGTCCGCCAGGCTTGCCAGAAAGATGATAGGGATCTGCCCATCCATGATAGTAGGTTTTTAATATGTGTTATATTGGAGAATGGAGGGGTTGTTGTGACTAGACTGCTCTGGTAACCCAGGGATTAGGAGTGAGAGCTGCACTTGTGTAGTTTAGGGTCATCCAGTAAAGCAATGTTGCTCAGTGTGCAACTGGGTTTCTCGTATAGCCACAGAGGGCTGGGATTGATTGCACTTGTGGGTGTTTAAGGTAAAACCTCTCTACAAGTCAACTGCATCTATAGAGAGCACTGCCTACAGCTGCTGAGCAGAATGCTGCACTACACAAATATAAGGCTTAAATATTAGCTGGAATAAACAAGAATAAGACAAACTTCCAATCAGGAAGAACACAATGGGCCTTCATCTGGAAATATCAAAGCTGCCCTATATGTAATACAGTGTTTCTGCTATTAGATAAAGACAAATAATTGGAATATATTTCAATTCTTCCTGTTCTATCCGTAAATTAACACTAGTTCTCTATTCCTCTACCCTGCCATCCACATCCCCATGTCATTAAATATAAACTCGATTCTGTACAAACTACAGCAACTCTGCTAAATATGCACCATCTTGTTCTTTCACTTTTCTTCAGAATTATTACATGTTAATAGAAGGGGAAAAAAGAACAAGCATCATTTTCTATTAGATCTAGAACCCTGTCCTAAAATATAACTATTAATGTCATAATCATCAGGAAAAAAATAACATGCTTCAACTCCCTAAATGTGTATCAAGCCATTCAGTTCTTTAGTATCAAAGCCTAAGAATTTTAATACCAAATCATTTAAATAAACTTTTCAGACAGAATCTTTTCCTACACTGTAGTGTAAGCTTAGAAAATTAACCACGGAAACTTTCCTTACTGCCTCCTGCTTGATGGTGATATGCAGATATTCTTCCTAACTGCTATAAATTCCTTTCATTAATATAGTCATCTGCTGCTAGCAACTCAGGTTTTTGATCTGCATTGCCTCAAGTGCATCTCCTAGACTAAGCATCCATCATGCCTCCATATCCAACAAGTCAGATGTCCTCATTTCATCAAATCAAATCAACATTTCAAGCAAGGACAGAAATAAAAAAAGAGCCTACCAGCCTTCAAAACATATCAACCCCAAAGTATGTCCAGGTCAGTTTTGTATTAATTTACATTAGAACTAATTCTAAAGCATTCTTTCACTGCACTCCAAATCTCTACTACTCACTCTATGAATCAGGCTTTCATTCTGGTATTCCTGCTTAAATGTACAAGTCGAACTTCAAAGTGTCACATTTAATATTCTTATTTAATCTTAGACACTCCAAGATAAATTAATTTGATGCACCTTTGTAAGTGCTGATAAGGCTAGCTCTAGCTTTTTATAACTTAATATTTTGTGGTTTCACCCCACCAATTTTACAAAGTCACTGGGCAGTATCCTTGTCTAACAGAGCTTGATTGACATTTCTTCTTATGCAGGGGAAGGTTTTCATTCTGGCTGGCATCTCCCTGATTGGGACATATTTATCCGAAGGAGATATTTTTATCAGAAGCGAGGTGGGTATGTGGTACAGCTATGGTAAGTATTTATTTAATTATCACTTTTTATTTTATTTTTGGGTAGTTGGACTATACAGTGTAACAGATTCTACTTGCAACTTTTTTAATAGTGGTGTATGTGTACAAGGGATATGTGAGCATATAGTGGTGTATGTGTACAAGGGATCCAACAGCATATAATGATGTATGTGTACAAGGGATTCATGAGCATACAGTGTTCTATGTGTACAAGTGATCCACAGGCATACAGAGATGTATGCATACAAGGGATCCATGAACATACAGTGATGTATGTGTACAAGGGATCCATGAGCATGCAGTGATGCATGTCTATAAGGGATCCAAAATCATACAGTGATGTATGTGTACAAGGGATCCATGAGCATACAGTGATTTATGTGTACAAGCGATCCATGAGCATATAGTGGTGTATGTGTTCAAGGGATCTAAGAGCATATCATGATGTATATGTTCAAGGGATCCTAGAGGATATAGTGATGTGTGTGTACAAGGGATTCACGAGCATACAGTGATATATGTGTATAAGGGATCCAAGAGCATATAGTGATGTATTTGCATAAGGGATCCAAGAACATATAGTGATGTATGTGTACAAGGGATCCATGAGTATACAGTGATGTAGGTGTGTAAGGGATCAATGAGCATATAGTGATATATATATATATATATATATATATATATATATATATATATATATATATATATATATATGCACAAGGGATACATGAGCACATAGTGTTGTATGTGTACAAGGGATCCATAAGTGTACAGTGGTGTCTGCGTACATAGGATCCATGAGCATATAGTGATGTATGGCCCATGAGCATATCATATGTTGTGAATAAAGTTTAATGGATGCCCTGTAAGAATCCATTCCAAGATATTAGCAACTGCCAAGTTCCTGTCACTGCCAGTGA
Organism: Protopterus annectens; assembly: GCF_019279795.1. Lineage (NCBI taxonomy): Eukaryota > Metazoa > Chordata > Ceratodontiformes > Protopteridae > Protopterus > Protopterus annectens. The sequence goes on from NC_056739.1 coordinate 1,979,416,054, forward strand.
GTGTTTGAATATGCAAGTGGTAAGCTACAGCTGGGCAACCATTTATGGCTTCTCTTAAGAATTGGACAACTCACATTCATGGCACATTATACTCACAAAGAATTATAGTCGCAGAGGGAACAGTGGTTTCTACTTGAGATAAAGCAGCAGGCAATTTTAAGGTCTCTTTCAGGTTTCATATAAGCACATAAGATGTCTGCCCTTTGTCTCCATCTATATTTTCAGTAATTGTTATCATGTCACAGTCATTAATTTCAGGGGTTGTAGGTTACCCCACCTTGAGGGCAGATTACTGCATACCAGCACAGCAACTCCTCCATCTCTCTTTATATCCTTTCTTTTCTAAGAATATTATAAAGAGGTACATTAATTCCTGTGGGCAAAGTATACACTTTTAGCCAAGGTTTAGAAACAGCAAGTGCATGTAGGTTGAACAATTGTAGCCACGCATGAAATTCCACTACTTTGTTTCATAAAATATACATAGTTAGAGGAACCCTTTTAGTTCCCTGGAATCTATTTTGGGGAAATTGTAATACACAGTTGGAGATGGTAGGGGTTCTTTAATGGTTTAGGGCTATTCTTGATATGTCAAGAAACAAGAAATAGAGTCTTATTAATTTATAAACCTTTTGAAGATGTTTTTGACATATTTATGTTATGCTGGTATTGGCTACGATGGAGGAGTTTTCATTAACAGAACACACAGTGCTAACTGATTTAATGCATCATACTGGACAGATGTAACAGTACTATTAGTTAATCTATCTATACAATAGGAAATGTAACAGTAGTGCTTATATTGTGCATAATCATCTAGAAAATCTGTAGTCACTGCAAGATCAGAGACTAAAAGTACCACCACTGGGAACATGTAATGAATTCATCTTGATTTTTTTATACAAAATATTTTCCCAAGAGTCTACAATGACTAAGATACCTCATAGGTGAAGCCAGTTAATGAAAATGGGGTTAAAACCTATTACTTTGATACATTTAACAACATGACCTATGTCTTCATCTATGTTACCTGGGGGTTTGCCACTGAGCAGCAGCCATGGAAAGGAACCTGCTCAGGAATTACAACACCCCAGGGTAAGAGGGTAGCAGGGAAGACTATACAGGAATACTGTGCTGGGACCTCTCCTGTTTGGCATTTACTTTTCTGTAGTAACAGTCAATAGCAACAGGCTCTGGCTGACTAAGTCTGCAGATGACTGCAAGTTAGGAGCAGTCAATGAATTCCAAAATGACTTAGCCATCCTGCAGGAAGGTTTGCCTCAAATAAATAACTGATGCTAAAATCATGGACAGCAACTACACGTCAAAAAATACATTACTGTATCCTTTGGGAAGTCAACCATAGGGCACAACCACATTGACAATATGCTCTTAGAGTTGACCCAGTTGTTCAGGATATGGGAACTTATGTGGACAGTGGCCTACCTTTTGACCAACATGTGTCTGTTGTTGTAAGAAAGTTCTATATTGAACAGCTCATAAATAAAAGGATTGTGTCTAGATCTAGGGATGTCATTTACTCAGCCCTCATTAGGTCAATCATTAAATACAATGCCCCCTTTGGCAAATATCTGTCCAGACACATGCAACAACTGCAACACTGACAGAGATACCTTACTAAAAGGATACAAGGCTTAAACAACAACGTCCTACATGGACTTACTCAAAGCCCTGTCACTATGCTCGGTATCCTACAGATTGCTAACAGGTGACCTGTGTACAGCATACAAAGCATTTTTTGACCCTTTACTAATGGATTTACTGCATATCAGCAAGTCAAATGGCATCAGAAATACTCAGTCTAGGGATTTAGAACTCTCCTGTAACATCAACAAAATGGTTTTAAGGGACAGGTATATTTCGCAGAGGATAATGGTACTGTGGAACATTCTCCCCATCCACATAAAACAAAGTTCATCCCCATTCATTTTCAAGCGCAATTTAGATCTATGGATGAGAAACACAAACCTTTCCCCCCAAAACTGCCCCCTCTACTACTAATGGACAGAGGCAGCTCCCAAATGCTTTATTCCATTCATGGGTCTCCTCAAAGTATCTATGACATGATCCCAGTTATTCTCATTGGGGTAATATATATTTATTGATCATGATATGAACTGACCAATCTATAACCACATGGGATAGGTCATTTCAAGCACAAAAAGAGAAATTGTCTAGGATTAAAATGGTCCACAAGGGCAGACAGCCTAATACTTACCTATAAAAGAATAGCTGTGTAAAATCTTACCATAACCATAGATGCCCTTCTCTTTCATGTTTCAGTATTCATAGTCTTCAGGTTATCCTCTGCTTAGTGACCCGAAAGTCCAGCCAGTATACAAAAGCTTTAGTCACTGCAAGGTACGTGGGACGTCTGACATTGGCCGCAGGGTGTGTGGGCCATAAAAGTGACATCTGCACATATCTTTCCTCAGAACTGAATGCCCCACTTGTTGGACCTCAGTCCCAGGATAGCTGCACAGGTCTTGTGTCATCCAACAAGGTGTATATATATATATATATATATATATATATATATATATATATATATATGTATGTATATATAATACATACACACACACACACACACACACACACACACACACACACACACATATGTGTGTGTGTGTGTGTGTGTGTGTGTGTGTGTGTGTGTGTGTGTGTGTGTGTGTGTGTGTGTGAGTATGTGTGTATAAATAGGGGGAGGGATAGAATACTGCAACATGGAAGAGAAGGACAGCTATGGTTATGGTAAGATTTTAGGTTCATAGGTTCATAGGTAGGTACTAAGCCATCGGCCCTAGGGCCTATACAAGCCTAGCCAAAAAGGTACCCTGGCTTTCTCCACCCAAGAAAATTATTTTCCTGTGCCCCTGTCGAGCAGAGCCACAGAGGTGATACCCAGGGTGAATTTCCTATTTCCCATTCAATCATCAAGATTTTTCTTGAAGAGTGCTAATGAAAAGCTTTGTTTAATATAGATAGGTAGTTTGTTCCACTGTATGGGAAGTCTCTGGAACAGGAATCTATCCCTCCAGCATGTTCTGTTTTTTGTGGCGACAAGGTTTATGTCCCTAGAACATGTAGCTCGGAGGGATTGGGATTTCTTTAAGTGGTGCATGTCCAACAGCTCTGGGTTTGACATAGCTTTGTATGTTAGGCAGAGATCTCCTCTGAGTAGACGATATGTGACGGAGTAAAGCTGGAGTTTTTTGAGACGGTCTGCATAGGGCATCTGTTTGAGGCTGGTAATCCTCTTTGTGAGGTATTTTTGCGGCCTTTCCAGTTGTTGTAGATGTCTTGTGAGGTACATACCAAAAGGGGTGTTGTACTCTATAATGGGTCTAATGAGTGATGAGCAGAGGCGAACAATGACCTCTTTTTTCCTTGGATGAGAAATCTTTTGTGATGAGGTGTGCCACATAGAAGGATTTCCTGACTACTGTGGCAATGTGATTATCAAAGGAGAGACTACTGTCCACCTGTGTCCCAAGGTCTTTTATCACACTTTGGGTGTTAAGTAGACTACCACCTATGTGGTAAGTCATGGATACAGAGTTTTCACCAAAGGAGATGACAATGTACTTTTTGGCATTGAGCTTGAGGCCATGGCTTTGACACCAGGCATCTGTCTCAGTGAGGCCCTTTTGTTGGATGTCCACATCATTAGGAGTTTCAATTATGGCTCCTAGTTTGCAGTCATTTGCAAATTTCATTAGCCAAAGACCTTCTGTGTTAGCCTGTACTTCAAAAAAGTAGATATCAAACAAGAAAGGACACAGGACTGAACCCTGAGGTACTCCACTTGTCACTGGTCTGAAGTCAGATTTGGAGTCTGCTACTTTCACAGTGTGGGTTCTGTCAGTGAGCCAGTTGGCAGCCCATCTTGTGACATAGGGATTTATACCTCGTTTAGTGAGTTTATCTATAATTCCAAAGTGGGGGATGGTGTCAAAAGCCTTGGTGAAATCTAGATAGGCTGTGTGAACTACCTTACCCTCATCTACGGCTTTGGTGACTGCTTCAAAGAAATCAATCAGGTTAAGAGACATGATCTGCCTTTTACAAACCTGAATTGGATGGGTTCCAGAGTTTGGAGATTACCAATGTCTTTGTTTACAAGTTCCATGATGATACGTTCCATGGCCTTGCAGACCAGGCTCATTAGGCTAATGGGTTGGTTGTTCCTGAGGTCCACGGTGGCTCCCCCTTTGTGGAGTGGGATGACTGTCGCTGTGCACCATTCAGTGGGCACAAAGCCTGAGGTGAGGCTATGATTGAACATGGTGCTTAGGTGGGATGCCAGTTCATTCTGTAGTTCATGTAGAATGCAGCCTGGGATGTTGTCAGGTCCCATGGATGCTGTGTTCTTGGCTTTGGACAGTGTGTTTTTTACCTGTGCAGCCATGATTACAGGAACTTTGCATTCTTCCGGTATAGAGATGGGCCCTTTAGGGGGTGAGCGTGGGGTAAAGCTAGCACTGAACCTATCTGCCAGGATGTTGGCAATATCAGTTTGTTCTGTATATTTAGTGCCATTGTGCTGTAACTCAGAGCAGATCTGAGTGTTGCCATTGAGATTATTGACATAGCTTTAGAATGCTTTGTGGTTGTCTTTAGAATAAGTGGCAATTTTGTTTTCATAACTAGCTTTGGAGGATTTTATGAGGGATCTCAGCTTCTTACTGAGGCTAACCAGGGAGTTCTTCCAGTCATGGGATTTTACTCTTTTTTGCAACAGTTTCTTTCTTCTGTTGTAGAGTTTGTTTATGGCAGGGGACCAACAGATTGGCTTCCTTTTTTGGAGGATAACATCTTGGTTCTGTTTGCAATAGCATGATCCATGCACTCGTGTAAGTGCTTATAAAGTGCATTTGTATAGGATTTAGCAGTCGTACCTCTATTGCCCATTTGCATGGGTGTTGTGAAGTTTGCCACTTCTGTCTTGAGAAGTGTGAAGTTGGCTTTGGAGAAATTTTTTACAGTGGTTTCCCTAATGGGGTGTGGGGGTGGGATGTGGATGTCTAGGATGATTAGCTTGTGGTCAGATCTGACCAACGAGGAATTGACCTCTGGTGTAGAACACCGGTCGCCCATGTTGATAATGACCAGGTCTAGGATATTGCTGCCCCTGATGGGAGTGTGGATTAGTTGATCCAAGGCTTTGGAATTTATGAATTCCAGAAATATTGGGCAAAAGAGTTGGTACATGAGTAGTTTTCCCAGTTAATGGTGGGGTAGTTCAAATCACCCATTATTAGGGTGTTGGGTTGTACCCTAATATTTTCCAGTGTATCAAGAAATGAGGAGTGGGAATCCTGGGGCATAGTGGGGGATCTGTAGCAAGTTACAATTTGGATTGCGGTCTTGCCCAGAGTTAGTTGCACTTGGATAATCTCGGATGCATTATGCTGAGCAACTAGCCTGCAGGTGTGGATATCCTTAATGAATATGGACACACCTCCACCTTTAGTATTTCGGTCCAGGTTAGGTGGCCAAAAGGTGTGGTATGAATTATAGCCTGGTAATGTATGGGTGCTATCTGGAGCCTTGAATCAGGTCTTTGTCACTGCACAACTATTCTATGTCCTTCTATTCCCATGTTGCACTATTCATAACCTTTGGGTGAAAGGAGACAAACAATTGCTCTGATCTCCTAAGGGACTTGGTCTTGTCAAGGTAGAATCTTAGTTGTCTGTGAACATCAAGGAAATGCTGGACTCTCTCACTGTCATTCTGGGGATGCAGAAAAATGTGGGGAGGTGAATACATTGGTTCAGGCACAGCTCATTGACCACCTTAGGCATGAAGAACGGGTTGGTCCTTAGGGTCATTATATCCTTGTGGAAGATTAGAAAAGGTGGGGTGGCCATGACGGCCTGGAGCTCTGACACTCTCCTGGCTGATGTCAGGGCCACCAATGGCACAACTTTCCAAGTGCAATATTTTTGAGAGGCTTTTGATGCTGGCTCAAAAGGAGCAACAGTGAGCTTCTCTAAAATGTAGTTCAGGTATTATGGGGGTGGAACTGGCCTCCTGGGGCCCTGAGGTGCAGTACTCCCTTAAGGAATAATTTCACTGGAAATCAGGAGGCAAGAGGAGGGTCAAGAGGCAGACAAGCTGAAATAACAGCTAGGTGGGCCTTAACAGAAGAATATGCCAGCCCTGCTTGCAACAATTCACACAGGTAGGGCAGGACTAAAGGAACCTCTCATTGAAATGGATCCAGCTGTCTTTGAAGACACCAGATGGAGAATCTTTTCAATTTGGACAAATAAGATCTCTAAGTATTGGGTTTCCTGGCCTCCTGCAGGACATTAAACATGTCCTCAGTGTAAAAGTGTCAGAAAGGGATCAAAACTCTATTACCCACAGGGTTAGGTTCAGAGATTCCAGGTGGGGATGGATTAAGGATCCCTTGTCCTGTGTGAGAAAGTCCACTCTGTGAGGTAACTTGTGATGATTGCCTTTGGCTAAATGTAAATTGAGGGGGAAACAATGGTGTCTTGGCCAAAAGGGAGTCACCAACAAGATTTTTGGTTTTTCCTGCTATATTTTCAGCAGGGCTTTTTGTAGGAGTGGGATGGGGGGAATGCATTGAGAAACATCCCCTTCCATGAGACAGAAAAGGCATCCATTGCCCTCACTAGTGGGCTGGGTGCCCTGCTGGTGCAAAAGAGTGGAAGTAGTCTGTTCAGAGGGGAAGCAAACAGATCTATTTGGGGAGTACCCCACTTGTAGACTATGTCCAGGAACACATCCCTGTGTAGCATCCATTCGTGGGAGTGTGACATGGACCTGCTCAAGGTGTCTGCCTGAGTGTTCTGGCCTTCTTTTTTGGTGGCTCAGTGGTCTGACTGGACAGTCCTTCCATTGCCAGAGCCAGATGTTTAAGACACTGGTTTTCTAAGTAGATGTTTACGGCATGCAGACAGCTGCGAAGAGTCTTTAGAATGAAGGCCTGACAAACTATACATGTTTATGGTCGTGGTTGAGCTCTAGACAGAAAAGCAAAGGTCATGGGCTTCCTTATGGGAGATCTGACGTCCGAACCTACACTTTCCTTTCCTGGATGACATGAACCTAAGCACTCATGCAGTGATCAAAAAGAGAATAAGAAAATGGCCCCAAAGGGGTACTTATCTTAAATTTGAAGATCCGATGGCAGAGATGGCAGGAACAGCTGACATTCGACTGGCAGCATAGAAGTTCTAAGGAAAGATACATGCAGACATCACTTTTATGGCCCACACATCCTACGGCCAACATCACACATCCCATGTACCTTGGAGTAACTAAAGCGTTTGTATACTGGTCAAATATTCGGGTAGCTAAGCAGAGGAAAACTCAAAGGTTATGAATACTGCAACATGGGAATAGAAGGACATCCTATAATACAGAGATTAGCTGGCTACAACTGGTTGTAACCCGGCGTGTGAGTGTATGTAATGTAATAACAGGACATGGAAAACATCGCTTTTAAATCACTGCTGTAAGTCAGAATAAGTCCTTACTTCAGTTTCAGCTCATCTGGTATGTTTTGATAAAGGCAGTAACAGAACCCCTTCTAAAGCTGATATATGCTAACTGCTGCAGAGCCTGGAAATTCCAGGGCAGGCCTTCCAGGCTTTGATAGTGCAGTGCTCATTTGATTTAGATTCAGCTGTTATGGATCTTTTTCCCCAGTACAGTATCACATGTCCCTTCTTATGGTGGTATGTGCTGGGAGTTGAAGGGGCTTAGAATTCTTCAGTAGAACTTCCAAACCATGACACTGCAGTGCTTACCAGGTTCAGAATCAAGTTCCGTGAATCTTTTTCATGGAATTAACAGCAGGTACACCTCCGGATGTTAAACTATAAATCTTGCCTAGCTCCTCTGAGAGGTAAATGAATGGAGAAGGGGACTAGGTTTGCCATGACTGATACCCAAAGCTGGAAACCACAAAAAATTATGCACTGTCCGTTTTCAACAAGAGAATACTTGTTTCAACAAAACAGTACAGTTTTTAATGCTGTGAAATACCATACCATATTTCTCATATTCTTGCCTTCCTGGTCCCATTTACTAAGAGAAACAGAGAGACAGATTCCAAAAGACTTGCTCTCAGAGTAAGTGACATACTCTGGTCTAAAGCCTGTCTATAAAGCAGGCTTACACTGGAGTAATTAATTTGCACTGAGAATAAGTCTTTTACAACCAGGCCTTGACAGAATGGGTATTTTACAGCAGGCACATGGCAATGTGTGTCAGATTAGCAATGAGGGACAATAGGTACTTTTGGTTCAAATTAAACAATGCAAGAGAATAAACTATACAACCTGCAACACTGCAGCAGACCCCATACTCATAATTTCTTGTCTTCTTGGGTTATAATTAACAGAGAAGGAGGAAAGGTAATTTGTGCAAGTGAGTTAACAAACTGAGAATGTTACTAGCTACCCACATCATAGGATTATATTAGGCTAATGACCACCAAAGCCTTTGGCCTTTATAAGCCTTGCCATGCAACCCAACCCAATTGTGTCCCTATGAATCATGGGTGTTTATTTGGAGGGGGTATATTAGGAAGTTTCTAGAGGTTATGGGGGGGTATGTTAGTTTTGGCATTACTGTCTGCCTCTGTCTATCACAGACATGGGGGTGAGACCAGGAGTGAATTTCTGATTTCTCATCCATTGCTTAAGGTTACATTTAAATAGGGTTAGTGATCGACTCTGTAAATAGCTGGAGAGCCTGTTCCAGAGCAGGCAGATCTTCTGAGCTACATATCTGTCTTGTCAGCATGTCTTATTTATGGCACAAGCAAAATTTAAATCCCTGTATTAAGTGGTTCTGATGCTGTTTGTTTTGTGGATGTGCAAAAAGTCCATCAGAGCTAGCTCTGAGGATGCCTTATATGCCAGGAATAGTTAGCCTTTCAATAACATGTAGGAGACCGAGTATAGAGATCAGGCTTTAAGGCAAGCCATACAGGACAATCTGTTTATGCCCTAAATTCTCCAGGTAAGGAACCTTTGTGGGCATTCTATGTGTTCTATATGTCTGGTCAGGTACATGCTGTTGGGAGCATTATACTTAATGATGGGTCTGATAAGGGTTGAATAAAGTTGCATTATGACTTTTGTGGACCTGGATGCCATGCCCTTACTTAAAAGAACATAGCGTGATTTTCTTACTACCTTGGCTACATGTTGGTCAAAGCCCACATTACTGTCTACATATGGTGCCAGATCCGTGACTACCTCCTCAGTTCTTAGGGGGGGTCTTATCAGTGCAGAAATTAGCTTAGGTGGCAATTTTCCCAAAATGTACTATAATGCATGTCTTGGTAATCAGTTTTATTCTGTGACTTTGACACCAGCCATTTTTGTGTGTTAGACCCTCTTGTAAAATGCTGGTGTCATGGGGGAAATCTGTGATAGCTCCCAATCTGTGAACTTGGTCAGCCAAAGGCCCTTGACATAGCCTTTACCTCTGAGAAGTACATGCCAAATAGGAGTGGTCCCACCACAGAGCCTGAGGTACCCTGCTGGTGATGAGTCTCTTAGTGGAGATGGTCTCATCAATCCTGACTTCCTGGGTCCTGTTAGTAATTTCAGTTTTATCCATCGATTGCTGAATCATCTGGTGCCTTATCAGAACAATCAGCTTATTAAAAAAAGTAGGCTTGTTACCTGTACTACTTGTAAGTGCTGTAGTTGTTGCAGTAGAAATACCACACTAACATACATGTTAAATCAAACGATTTCATTACTACTGCAACCTGAAATTCTGTAGTGAAAAAATGAAAAGTTTAAAATGTCAGCTCAAGTAATACAATACTAAACAAGGCCTTTGCTGCAGTACTTAATACGCATAGAGTAAATTGCAGGTTCAAACAGCAGTATAACTGGTCAAGACTGTGATTATTCTAAGATAGAGTATGGATGATACAAATGACACACTATATCCATTTAGAAATTACACATAACTGTTTTAAATACAATATATATAATGCAGAGGAGCTGCAAACTAAAATGAATCCAATTTAAAAACAATTTGAGGTCCTTCTGAACTGATAGTCATTTCAAAGAGGTTTGAAACAGCTTTGTGTAGTCTCCGTATCATAGGCCTTCAGTTGCTCTACTACCACCACAAGTTAGGCATTCTTAAACTTATATTTTCTTTCCTAAACTTTCAGCTTATGCAACTTCAATGCAAGAATTCATAACACTGGTATTTGTTAACAATCCATAAAAATTCAGCAGTCATCAGTTGACATCATCATTTATTTTGCTTGCTTGTGTTTGCCACTTGGAATTATAAACTCAGAGCATGTATTTTTTCCATGAAGGAATATATATTTAACAATGCCAATTTGTTACACACAAAGATGCATAATGTGTAATGCTTTCCAGTTTAATGTCAAGTTGAACCATAGAAAATAATCCATTGCAATATAGTACATTCAAAATCTCTAATCTAATGATCTAAGGCTACTCTAATGTGTGGCCCCCTGTTAGAGGGCATACCACCTCATATGTAAACAAAAGAACATAGTCAGTGCTCAACAAAGCCAGTCAATACACTGCAGTACTAATTATGCGCAACTGTGACACTTGAGTTGCAGCCAAGAGTTAGCTCACCGGTTTGGTCATAGTAGCAAGGAACTGCTTTGTCTTGCCATGTGAACTGAGCAGTCTAAACAGTTTGCAGAACAAACTCTATTACTCAGATCTTTAGATGTCCATTATGAAGGCAAAGGAAACAGTAGAGGATTAACAAGAGTGATATAATGGCATTTTAACACTCACAACATCTGTATTAAAGGGGTACTTTCCTTTTTGTATATTTGGTCCTCAGTGCTTGTTAATCTTGACTAGGTCTGTAGCAGTATGGCTTAGACGTTTAAGGTTAAAAGTCGCAAATAAGCTTTATGATGCAGTCCCGGGCTTGACTCTCTCATCAGCCCCATGTTGAGTACTGAGTGCTTCTCAGTAAATTACTTAACCAGACAGTGCTTCCATGACAACCCTGGTTAGCAAAGTTACTGACTGAGTAACTGATCACTCAAATGATTATCACTCGATTAATTGAGTTGTAAATCGTCTCACATTTGCGCTGTCTGCATCATCTTCCAATGCAGTTGGCAGTTGGTGCAGAGGTTAAGGTCGTGACCTGCAGTTTCTCTGGTACAATGTTTGATTCCCTCAGTCTGTGTTTGTCTAATGTATGACCTTGTGCAAGTAATTTAATCAGACATTGCTCCTGTGCTATCCCTGAAAAGGGACTGTGTATCCAGTGGGCCTACCCCATTAACAAATAGGATTAATCGTGTTGAGGGTTGGCATAATGGTTAAATTGTTTATCGGACAGACACAAGGTACAGGGTTTGATTCTCACATTTGTGAGAAATTGTCTAGGCTTAAAATGATCCACAAGGGCAGATAGCCTAATATTTGTCTATGAACTTATGCCCTTTTAGCCACATTCACGTATAACTTTATGACCACTGGAAGTGCCTGAGCTCCTTGCATCTGAGGAGCATGTCATGTGATTAAATGCAATTTCGGTGAACACAAAAAAAGCGAGTGCTGTTCGCCGAAATTACATTCAATGACAGTGGAATTTGCTTTTTCTTTACTGTTGTACAACCATGGAGTTGGTATATATATATATGTCTGAGGGGTGGGGTTGCAGGAGGATTGACCCCTGCAAAAAATAAATTGTTGATATCTTCATCGAAGGTGGTTTTGATGAATGCTTTTCATTTCTTTTCCATTAATTGAAATTATCCTCAATGAGTCAACATAGCTCCTTGGATCAGTAGTGGCTTTAATCATAAAATCTAGAACATTGTCCCTTGCAATACCAAGAATCTATACTTTCAAGAGACTTTCTTACAAACAAATTCTGTCATCTTCAGCTGAACAGTGCATTGTACATTAACACTCTTAGGCTGAAAAATATGTTGTTTGTTTCTCTAAATATGTGTCAATTACATTTTCTGCTGCAATGTTTAGTGCTGTAATATTTTCAAACATTCCTATGTGAGCAGTTTCTGCTGTCTTCGCACTTTTCATTCTGTTTAATACTAGGGTATTTCTAGACGCCTCCTGTCACATTATGCAAAAACAGTCAGGTGGTATATGCTTCTAGAGAAACTTTCCAATCAGGATGCAGACATGATACAACATTTTATTAATTAAACTGTTTTAAATACAGTATTGTGTTACTAGTCATGTGATTATAGAGCTCTGCCAGCATTAAACACCATCACAATTACTTTACTTCTTTAACAGAAACAATTATGCATTTAGTTTGTCATGTCAAAGTTCACTGATTACAACTACCCTCAGATATACTAATGAGACAAGTTAGCAACATCATGTACACTGAATTGGCATTCAGAGAAATGCTCATCACTTCAAAAGCACATCGCACAATGGCACACTCCATCACTAACAACACAATTACACTATGGAATATTGAACATTAAAAAAAATGAAAAACTGCCATTATACATTAATTGTGAGCTACCAAGGATAAGTCTGATATCCTGTTGAGTATGAATGATATACAGTAACATGAGGAGATTTATGAACATTAGCCAAAAATGTATGTTGTATGACTGTGACCGCTAAACTATGCACACAGAACTAATTTCCAGTGTTAGCCCTTCAGTACAAAAGTGTTGTACTCCGGTGTGCAACTGCTTTGAGGCATATCTCAACATTTTGAAACATAGATAATTTCCAGCAGTTTCAGTTTAAAGTTTGGTATAAATGTACAATAGAAAAAAAAACTTCCTTAACACCAGGAAGTATGCTCAAAAACAGCCAATTACTACAGCTTTGATTTAAATTTAAGAATGAATTAAAATCAACATGCTTTCCATCTTAATCCCGATTTAATTATGTCAAGCCGATTATCATTGCTAAGGATCAATTTGCTATGGCATTCTTTTCAATAATTTACTTGGAAAAATAAGACGTTTCTACATTTTAGTGAAATGCCACATGGATTAAGCCAATAAGAATTTTACTCCCAAAGCACAAATGTTAACTTTCCTTACACATGCCTTGATTTTATAACCCCTGATGACCACAGGGCATGACAAACTTGATAATTAATCCTGATTCCTTTTATTTGTCACATCACAACACAGGGGCTCCATGATTAAAGTTTTTGCCACATAGGTCCATTGTTTGATATTCAGTTTCAACTATAGAGCCCAACCTTCAATCTCCAAAATGTGGAACACGAGCTCTCATAACATGGAATAAATGGGCAAAATGTAAAACACTTACTAAAACATTCAATTTGGTAAATTACTTTATATTCATAAAAAATTATTTTGATGAATTAATATGATTCAGTATTATCTACCATAGATACTGGTTAAAATTTTTTAACAATTAATGTGGGTCAGACCCTTTAAAATATAGAACAATGTGGTATGTGGACTTTTTTAAAACTCAGAATGATCACTGTTTGTGTGTAACTAACATATAATCTCCATGCCTCTGGGATTTGTGTGGGTTATCTGATTTACTCTCACTGTCCATAAACATGCTTGTTTGTTTCTACTCCAATTATACCCAGATATATTGCATTTGTCCTTATTACTCAGGTCACAGCTGAACAATGTCTACAATGGACCAGATCACCACCCTGCTAAACAGATTAAATATACAGCTATGTCCATAGAAACTAAAAGGGTTATTTTAAGCAGAAACTCACACAGAACTTGAGATTTGATCAGTAAATTTAATTTTCTTTTTCAAAAAGTAAGTTACTGCACCGAGCCAGAATTTACTCCTCAAAAAAAAAATCCAGCCACTGCTGTACTTGCCATTTTAGATGACAGCATGAGCTATGTTTATCATAAAGTTCTCTGTGACATTATTTTTGTATGTTGTACATCACTGCACCCACCTATAAAGTCCAAACCAAATGAAACACGTATCTTGCTTTACGTATCCATAGGATATGCAGATGTCACTGCAGTGTAAGGTTTTAGACATAATATGAGAGACTCATTATGTCAGTTTTAAGTACAGCTAACAGTGTTTGTGTGTGTGTGTGTGTGTGTGTGTGTGTGTGTGTGTGTGTGTGTGTGTGTGTGTGTGTTTGTGTGTTTTGTCTCTCTGAGCTGCCAGATACCATAAGTGACCTTAAGAAAGGAAGCATAGCGGCTACCACAAGGTTTCACCACCACTTTAGGATGTGATCTCTGACTCTCTGCAGCTTCCAGAGTGCATGGCTACTATGTTCACCCCCCCCCACAAGTGCACTCCATCTCACCACTGCAGTTGCATGTCATTATGTCCATCCAGTCTGAGTAACAGAAGATTTTGACATGTTTACTTCTATTTATGCAAGTGGTGATGACTATGCCCTAACCATTCCTCAACTTGTCTCAGTATTGTGATATCTGATGTATGTGTCCAGTCCATGCATTGCTCTTCATAGCCTGTGTGTCATACCAAATGCATCATTTTATTTGTGCAAGGGCCTATAACTCATGAACGGAGGTCACTTCTTTACCAGTGCTAGAGTGCAACGCACTAGCCTCAGCCTCATCTGTGGTACTACTGCTGCCACTCCCTTCCTGACTCTCCACCCTGTTCTTCTGCTTTTGGTACAAGGATGCATGACCCTTCCATGTCATTCCCCTGCTCCTCCATCTAATTGTGCAATAGCAATGAAAGGTCCCTGTGGCTAAGATGGTTAAGGCTAAACATATGTCAGTATCCACAGGAATGATTCTGCTTCTGGACGATACAGTTCAAAGAGGTCCCGTACAGTCTCCCAGAACACAATCTGATGGTCTGTGAGCTGGATGCATGTCAGGCACTGTCTGAATTTCCTCTGTTGGCACAGACAGACATGAACTCAGATGGCAGCTGCAGACATGCTGAAGAGGTACTGCTGCTTGTATCTCTTCATACAAAATGAGTCATTGTTTAAAAGGGTATGAGCTGTGGTACGGTCACCTCTGTTAGTGGATTGGTCTGTCATTTTGTATATCATCATTTGCATACTCCATGTGGCTTATTTGTATGGAGTTTCTCAATTTGCATGTCAGTAGGCACTCAGTATCATGCACTGTATGCCACAGTATTTTGCCATTTGTATGGCAATGTTCTCTCTGTCTTCATCTTGCCAACACCCTACACATTGTCACTATCTGCACTATTCTATACTGAGCAATGTGCTAGATGTGTATGAATTATGGCGAAAGTTTCTCCAAAATTGAGTTTCTTCTTCCGCTTTTCATGCATACTATTCTACTGTTGGCATACAACCCTGGCTAATTGTAATTTATGAAAAATGACACTCATTGTTCCCACAAACTACATACTACATATGTGTAATATTCTGAGCACAGAAACAAAACAATATTTACAGATAAGCATTCCCAGCAGTAGAATATTCATCGGTAATGATCTTCCCTGTGTGATGACTGTACATCAGGTAATACTTGAAGAACTGTACTGACTTACTGGACGATTGTGAAGCAGGACAAGCTTGGTCACTCGGATGTTAATTTTGACTCCTAGAGTGGGATGCTGAAACATGTTGTACACCTGAGGAATAAACCAAAAAAAATGTTAAATGCAAATGATAGCTGGAAAACTAAGTACAGCATGCAGATTTGGTGGTTTGCTAAAGGGATTTATTATTTAGACGACAGCAAACACAATAATCCATTCTCAATATTGTAACAGAAATAATGCAGTTAGGATTCATGGACCTCTGTATAAAAAACGGAGAGTTCATCATAAGTGCAAAATAGTCAGTCTTTTGCCAAAAAAAAAAAAAAAAGATCACATCCAACCAAAAACTAAAAGTATGCACAAATAATTCAGAAATTCAAAGACATTTTCCCTAAAGAAATCCAATATAAAACATTAGAGTGTAGTCTGAGGGCAACGTCTAGCTATTTTTTTATTTATATTTGTATTTGTTAAGCAATAACTACTTAGCAATGCAAATTTTCATCAGAGACCTGAGGAGATAATCTCCTAAACTAATACATGTTGACATATTCTTATGCTTTGCAGTACACTGTGATATATATTTACACTAGAATTAGGGCTCAAGGTGAATACTAATACATAAAAAAAAAATCTTTTGGGGATCGTGGTCACAAACAAAATCAAGTGTAAAGAAAAATGGTCAGTGTAGGCTTCCAGGATCTGCGTCAGAAAAGACAAAACAGTTGCTACAGTAATTCATGGTGGCTCACCAATAACTGGGTATGACACTGACCATATGTACACATATCATGTGTTGTGGTGCACAATGTCACAAATGATGGAGGTGAGATAATGTAAACTATGCCTGCTGATTGAGGTCATGTACAAAGGAATAGGCAAGTGTGCACCAGGATACCGATTTATATGCAGTCAATGATGTGCTTGTGCCCTGAGAAAATCAAGTCAGGCAGCACGTTCTGTAAGTCTTCCAAAGATATCCTGTAGATGACTTTCTCTTATCCACACGTCACTGTATTTTGGCATGAGGGTACTTCTATGGAGCATGGTCTCACACCATTCATCTGTTTTGCTCCTTTTGGATTACTGTAAAGAGCTGTAAGTTCATAGAACAAGTGGTAAAACTAAACACACAGTCTATACAAGAGTTACCTCAATCCTTGAGAAGGGATACACATGAAAGCCCTAGGAAGAAGTTGTGAATGCCCATCCAACTGTCAAGATTAATCCTGAATGTGGCAAAGGTAGTACTTTGCTTGACTTACACTGATCATTTTCTATAGTGATTGTTTTTTCCAGAGGTGGGAATACACTGGGCTATGAATACACTTTAGGGAAACATCCAGGTAGTCAAAAAGGACACAGACCCACCTGTGGCAAACTTCGAAATGGTTCTGGGTTCTGGGGAGGTTATGTTCTACTAGGTGCATGATGTTCCAGTGTGCATCTGGAAAGACAGATGACAAATATTTCTCTTTCATCAATCAGATATTAGCATTCCTCTTTTGCCCCTTCACATAGTCTAGCTTTGTAAAGTAATCAACATCGTCCCTTTTGCAGGAATAATGAAA
>NC_056739.1:1979438130-1979470630 GCF_019279795.1 Protopterus annectens
CAATGCTGTCCTCTTTGTAGAGGTGGACTCCTTAATTCTAACTTGCTGGGTCCTGTTTGTAAGCTAGCTGGCTATCCACCGGGTGACATACAGGTTTATACCTAATATCTTGAGTTTGTCAATAATGCCAAGTAGGGTACAGTGTGAAATGTCTTGGCCAGGTCAAAGTAGGCAGTGTGAATCATTTTGCCCTGTCTATTGCTTTGGTGACCTTCTCACAGAAGTCCACCAAGTTAAGCAGGCATTACCTGCTATTGCTGAAAACAAATTAGGTTGGGTCCAGTGTCTGGAGGTTTCTTATATCATTATTGATAATTTCCACAATAATTGTTTCATTGTCTTTGCATATGACACTAGTGAGGCTTATGGGTCAGAAGATGGCCCGCCTTTGTGCAGAGAGATGACAGTTGCTGTTCTCCAGTCATGAGGCACAAAGCCTGTTTAGAGGCTGTGGTTAAATAGTGAGTCCAGAAGGTGTGATATTTTGTGTTTCATGCTATTTAGAAAGTAGCCTCAGATATTGTTGGGGCTCACTGATGCAGTGTTCTTGGCCTTAGACAAAGCATTGAGGACCTGTTCGTAGTGATAGTTGAGGGAGTTATATTTAATGGTATTTTCTGAGGTGCACCAAGCAATTTGCTAAAAAGCTATAAAAGACCTTTTTTTGCCCTGGACTCCTCAGACAGAGGGCTTTTTTTTTTACTCAGACAGGGGAACTTTTTTACAGCTGGAGGGATGCCAGAGTGGATAAATGTGGAACTACACCAGGAGCTAGATAAGCTAGCACTAGTTGTAATGTATGGCACAGATAAATACTAATGACTTATCTGTAATGCTCAGTGATGACTTCATCAAAACAATTATTTTTTTTACTCGTGTTTTTTTATTGATTTTTTTAAAAAAATGTGCCATACATGTTATTAATGCATTAACTAATGATTGAAACAAGATCATTAACTATGTACAGTATTTACATTTGGCCTGAAGATTAATTATATAAATAACCATTCCAATCAGAATAATGTTACATAAATAAAAGTGAATAGATTTTTCTCTTTTCTTTAACAGTGATGAAGAGTCTAGTTCAATGTTTCAATAAGAGATAAAACTTTTTTCCATGGATTATTAATAGCTCCATAATTTTGGTGTAATCCTTAGTTCTTTATCTTTAGTTTGCATCAGTGCAGTTTCTTTCAGTAGTGATAAAAATTCTTTGAAAGATGGTTTGGTATTAGATTTCCATTTTCTAGAAATACATTTTCTAGTATTCGCTAGTATGCTCCAGAGTAGATAGAGATTGTTGTTATTTAATTCTAGATTCTCATTGACATTTAACAAAAACAAAGGTCTAGATATTACAAATGAATCTAAAAATATGGCTTGTAGGAAGTTACCAATATCTTCCCAAAATTTTTTAACTTTAATAGAATCACGAAAAATATGTATCCAATCTGGTTTGCATGTCTGTAAACATCTCCAACACATGGCAATATTAGAAGAATTGAATTTTACTAATTTGTTGGGTGTATAAAAAGCTCTATGCAAACATTTCCAAGTGTAAATTCTCCAGAATTGCATGTTAGATGTTAATTTAATAGAATTTGACTTTGTAAGTTATTAAAATATTACATAATTCCAAAGTTAAGTCTTCCCAATTTTGATTATTATATATTAGTTCAAATAGATGTTTTATAATTTTAGGTCTGTCTCTGAAGGAGGAATTATTGGTCATTCTGCATAGATCTTGTGAATATGATAATACAATTTGAAGTATAAGCCAATCTGGTGAAGAAAGCTCATATGTTCTTATTATATGCTGACTTTCTATAACCTTTTGGTTGTTGATACATTGTTGCCAACAAATAAAGTTTTTCACTTCCCAAGTAATAAAGACCATCCTATGCATTTTATTTTGAAAGTTTTTTGTAACACTGAAAGGGTATAGTAGCTCCATCCATAACTTTATATCTAAGTTAGAATTTACACATCTTCTAAATAAATTATACATGTCATTTATAAATCTTAGTTTTGCTGGTTTTGTTATATTATATTGAATGCATAAGATATGCCATGATTTATTAATCTGATCATTTAACAATAGGTTCTTTAAAATGCAATTTTCATTTGAGTAAATAACAGTGTGTAGAGATTTCCAATTGGAACAGTAATTTTGGATCTATCCAGTTTATAATAATTCTGAAAATGGAGGCTTTAATATAGGTTTCAACATCTGGAAAATGTAGCCCTCCTTGTTTCCAGGGTCTAACGTGATGAGTGTGGGCTATTCTGGTTTTGTTAGGATACCAAAGAAAATGTAATAATAATGTATTTATTTCTTTTTAAAAAACTTATCTGATATTACTGGAATGGCTTGTGCTATATATAAAAATTTTGGCAGCAGTATCCTCTTTATTAATTGTAACCTGTCTTCAAATGTTAAATATATTTTTTTCCATTTTACTACATTAGTCTTTATTCAGTTTATAATATTTTCATAATTTATAGTTAAGGCTTCTTCTAAGTTTATACCCAGTATTATACCTAAGTAGTTTAAGATGGGAACTTGTTTGCCAATTATTTGATTATCATCTATCCGAAGATCACTTTTTTATTCAATATCATGAAATTTGATTTTGTTTTATTAAAATGCAGTCCTGAAACTGAATATAATTTTTCGACTTGTCTGTCCAACTCTTTTAAAGATTTTTTAGAATTGGTCATAGTAAAAAGTATATCATCTGCAAATAACATTATTTTTGAATTGTATTGGCTATATATGTTTATGCCTTGTATTTTGGGATTATTACATATCAAGGAGGAAATAATTCAATAGCTACTGCAAATAATATAGGAGACATGGGGCATCTTATTTTTGCACCTTTTGTTAGTGTTATTGATTCAGAAGTGAAAAGTCCTAGTTTCACATATGCTAAATTGTTTTTGTAGATATTATTTATCAATAAAATAAAGGAATGAGGAAAATCATAAAGTTCTAATACTTTAAACAAGTAATCCCATTTTAATAAATCAAAAACTTTCGCTATATCCAAAGCAATTAATAAGGTATCTTGTTTCTCTCTATTTAAAAAGTCAGTAAGGGTTAATATTCTTTGCATATTATCACAGGTATGTATATTATATATGAAACCTATTTGATCTTCATTTATAATTTGGGTCATAGATTTTTTGATTCTATTAACTAGGATAGCCATATACATTTTATAATCATTGTTAAGTAAAGATATTGGTCTATAAGAGCTACATTGTGTTGGATCTTTATTTTCTTTTATTATGGGAGTTACTAATGAATATCTCCAAGATGGTGGTATTATATTTTGTGTTTGTACTTCTAGTAAGATTTTATGAAGAACTGAGCTTATAGATGAGGGGAAGATTTTGTATATTTCAATTATAATACCATTCATTCCTGGAATTTTATTATTTTCACTTTCTTTAATTTTCTCTAGAACTTCTTTATGAGTAATTTGTTTTTGAAGCTCTAATTTTAACTTCTCAGGTATTATTTTTATTTGAGTTAAAATTCAATTCTAAATTAAGGTTATTTGTTTGATTTCCATCCTTTCTATAATGTTCAGTGTAATGATATTTGAACGCATCTAGTATATCACTAATATCTGAAACTTTTTTTTCCTTCTTCCTTCATGAATAATGTTAGTAATGTTATCTGTTCTAGTTTGCATTTTGGCTCTTATTGCTAAATCGTGCATATGTTTAGGAGATACAGAATATGCATTTAGTTTTAATGTTATAATGCTAAATTGGTTTTATGCGTTAAAATTTAATTATATTTTTTATTTAAACAAGGCAAATGGATCTCAGCAGTAACACACCAGGCAGAAAGTCCTACAACCAAAACAACCAATTTAAAAGGTACACTATTTAGATAAAGAAAAGTAAATACATTTACAGACAAAAAATATATTTTAAGTTACAGAACAGAATATATTGCAATCTATTAAATAAATATAAAAACAATTTATGTGGGAATGCCATAACAGTTCACAGTTTTCAAGAAAAATGATGTAGGTCCACCCCTGATAGAATACCAATGTGGTCAATGCCCCATGAAATGAAAAAGAATGACCAGGACAGCTAGCAACGTTTGTTTTTGCCAAAACATTCTCACAGTTTTCTTTTGGCATAGCATTAGGCTGCAAAATCTATCTTTAAACCTTCCTGTTTCTTTGCCTACATAATATGGCAGCAAGCAACAGAAGAAGAATAAAACTAAATATTTGGTATTACAAGTAATCTTGTGAGAAAATGCTAAATTTCCTGTCTCTACAGAGAAAGTGCTGCGTTCTTAATGTAGTGGCAATAAGAACAAAACTCTCAACCAACAACCAAAGATGGATATGAAAAAAAAGTTTTTTTTTTCATCATTCATTGAGAATAAGAACTTGAGCTAATGTTAAAGTAGTGATAAAACTACATGGATATTGCAATGGACTCAGATTGAGTGGAAGAATCATCAGAAATGCTGCTTAAACATGTAATGGGGTTAAAAAAAAAAATTCAATTTTTTAACCAACACTTCCCAATCAGATCATCTATTAGTTGGAAGGGTATCGACAATAGCTCCCTTGGAATGGATGAATGGAAGAGAAGTGAAGCAGGGAAGTTACATAAGTTTTTTTTCTCTAAAATGGTGGATTTTTTAAAAACTAGAAAAAGGGGTCCTAGTCAACCTGACATCATCAAGGTAGCATGGCATCCGTGGCAAAAAAAATGGGTGTGAAAAAGAAGTAGTAGTCTGTGATTGAGGAAATCCCAGAAATTCCGCCGATCAGATTTTCCCAAAAACAAAATGACATCCAATCCAAAAAATGTATAAAACACACACAAGCTCTCCAATCATTTTATTACTTATAAAAAATGTTTCTCCCAATAAGCCATAAATAGGTTGGCAACACCTTGTTTTGGATATACAAATCAAGAGGAAAGGAAAAAAAAAAAAGAAAAAGGACAATATCAAGGAGTTCCGTAATATTCATCATTTTTTTTAGGCTCCTAATTCAGCAGTAGTAGCTAGTCAATCCATTCTGCCCCTCCTGGTCTTGGTATGGATATGCAACCACAACATCACAATTGTTAGAGAAAATTGATGCTGTCATCATACTAATCTCATTCAATTGGGCCAGAAAGGACCAGGAATCCTTGCAGATACTTGGATAGGTTGCAAAATGTCTATGTAGTCAAGATGTCTTATCAATTCTCCCTTGAATAAATAAATCTGAAATAGCTGTGTGGTCATGGAGACAAAGAGATTTAATTTTAATTTAATAATATATTTTAAATCTAAAGGACTCTGGCATCACATCATTGCCTTGGAACAAAAGTAAAGTATTAGGACAATAATTCAACTAACTCATTCAGGTTCCAGTGAGCAGTAAAATTATATATATAAAATCACCCTTTACATTATTAACAATGGTGGGAAAGGTCGAATCTAGACTAAACAAGCTCAGAATTCAATGATTCAGTTCTTGTTCCTCCGGGAAGCTGGTGTGTCCTGTTGTTTGTAGTCTTGTTTTTATTATTAAAGAACAATTTTGTTTTGTTGTGTTTTTTATTTTTTTTTTCTTTTGTTTTTTCCTAGACCATTATGGGTATCAATAACAGGAGTAACAGAGTGTACATTTGTAATAGTATCAGTAGTGTCACACCATTCAGTTTCATCAACAGAAACGTTCCTTTTTATCATGCTGAAAAGCCTATCCCTATACAATTTTTGATTTATTTACTTTCAATTTCACCAAATAAGTGTCTAGAGAAGATGAAGCATATAGTCAACTTAAGTTGTTAAAAAGAAGAACATAATTTAATTTCCTCATCTAATACACATACTTCCCTAGTCAATTCATTTCATTGTAAACCCTGTCTTTGAAACAACTCTTTTAATTCAACAACAAACACAAACATAGAAATAGAAATGGAATTGGAAGGAAAAACAAAACTAAGACCCTTGGGACAGGCCTTCCCCCCTCTACATTGCTTAAGTAAGCTACTTCTAACTTAAAGGTTTTTGTATTGTTGATCAATACTGAAATATGAATAGATGTATGCAAGTGCAGCAACATTATTTTTATCTGTTCTGTAGTGTTAGGAATACAGGTCCCTGATGCAGTCGGCTATTTAAATCATCACCTTTCTTCTTGTTAGCGGGTATATTTTTTGTGTCATTATTATTTATTTTTGTGAGTTGATTTTGTATGTTGATTAATTCTGAGTCCCATTCTTTTAACTTTTTTTTTTTAACCATGTGAGGATTTTGCCATAAATATAGACTTTTACGGTATCCCATATCATAACTATATTGAGTTCATTGGATAAGTTAGTATCTAAAAAAATGTAGCTCTGTAAGTAGCCAAGGTTTACATTCTTTCAGTTTTGTGATGTATTTTGGTATTTTTGTCATTTGTATTAATTTTTTAAAGTCTATTTGAATTTTAAGAAGAAGAGCTCTATGATATGGTACTGGGCATGGGATTATTAAAAATTATTTATTCTTGCGCTGTCCCCTTACAGTAAGACATTGTCCTGTTCGATTCTCAGCTAGAGCTTCTTCTGTATGGAAACATGCATGAATGGATGTACCTTCGTTGAAGGTTGTGCATCAGAGCTGGCAACTCGGCATGTAAAAATCTGCTGCCAATCATTAGCGGACCGGAGTTCTGCTGTGGCGACCCCTAACCGGGAAAAGCCGAAAGACACAACAACAACAATTTGTGTTAAAGTCTTGGGAGACATGCACTTTATCAATTCTTGTTTGAGTATCAAATCTATGATCTTGGTGAGAAAATAATAATGAGTTATTCTCTTTAAAATTAAATGTGTCTATTAAATTATGATTTTCGTTCCATTTTTTGAGTAATTTTGCTATAGGAATTAAACATACATTTCTTTTATTAGTGGTCTTAGAGTTATCAAGAATAGAATTAAAGTTCCCACCTATTATCAAGTTACCATTGTATGTTTTGCCATTGAGATCTAGATGTTTTTTAACTGTTCTTGTTACAGTGCCTGGAAACCAATATAAATGTACTAGTGTCCAGATTCTATTATTATATTTTATTATGACAAGCATTATAAGACCTTCTTTATCTTCATAACTGTAAAGAACCTGTGGATTAATAATATTTTTTTCTCCATAAAATCATTACTCCTCTAGTTTTTGTTTTATATGATGAGTGAGCTAGTGTTGTGTACTCACTTGGCTTCTATAGATGTTTATCATTCATTTTGAAATGAGTCTCCTGAAGAAAGACTACTTGCCCTTTATTTAATTTTAAGTATTTTAATAGATTTGCTCTTTTCTTTGGGTTATTTAGACTATTGGTATTTAAAGAGAGTAATGTTAAGTGCATATGTTTTGCTGTAACTCAATTTTACTAGTATTTATAATATTACCCAAACATCTTTCATAGTATTGTGACTGAAGAAAGTTTTTCCCCATTTTATGAAGCTTGACTATATTGGATTTCTTTTTTAACACTTTTAGATTGAAGCTTATTTCAGGCCATAATAGAAGAAAAAAGATAACACAAATAAAATTGTTTTTAACACTGTAGTCCAAAATGTTAAAATTCCAACTATCATACAAGGAATGATATACATTCCTAATCTGATAGACAAAAAAAAATCTATCAGATTATCCCTCATCTCTTAACAGACAAATTTCTTTGTGCTCCATTTTTAATTTATTGGAGTTCTTTTAGAATTGTAAGAATACATCAACTTTTAATTGAACAAATTAATCTTTTAAGTTTCAATTAATTCTGATTGCATTTATAACTTTTCTTCAATTACAGTACATGTGCATTTCTCCTCATATACGTGATGTCATTATATAGTAGTAAATTAAAATAGATGAATCATTTGACATTTTAACTATATTATAACACTGTCAACAATCAACATTATCCATCTGCAAATGAATATTCATTTGTTTTCAATACTTTGAGGGATTTTAACACATTATATATGAGATCAAACATTATATATATTTTTTCTCTCCCTTATTTCATTTCAAATATAAGTTTTAAATAAATGGTAAACTATTATTTACTGTTACACCATTTATATATGTTCCCAAATAAATATAATTTATATAGAAGATTCGAATGTAACAGCAGGTTTCCCTTTTTTCTCTTTTTCTTTTTCTTCCTCATCTCTCTCTCTCTCCTCTTTTTTTAAAAATAGAAAGTTTAAGTTTCAAATCAAATATTATAGATTATGTCATCATCCTATATCATGTTACATATCATGTATCATATTTACATGTTGTCATCCTGTTTTATACTTCTACATATCAAGTAACATATTTATATGTAGAGTGCTTGTATGAATTTTCTCATTTGATAAGGTTTATAACTATCTATTAAAGACATATTTAAACATGTCATCAACTGGAAGCTAGGTATGTGTGCCTAAGTAGTATCCCTTGTTATAGTTATGTAATGATAAATATTTCACATAACTAAGTACCTTTATCACAAGACACATATGTTTGTCATCATACAGTTTTTAGAATCAAAATAGATCTTTAATATTTAAGTGTCAAGTATGCTCCTTGTTTAAAGTAATAAAATAGTTTGCATGAATATGGAGCTATGCTTTGAAATATACCATATCATTGCATCTTTCAAATATCAGTCTATATTCATCTCTTTGAAAGTGTCGGTATATCTGTTTTAGACATATACTTTCAGCACATTTTTAATAATCAACAATGAGCAAAACATCATATTGACTAGCTCTATTCCATACTAGGTGTTGAGGTTACTATAACTTAACAGTTTATGTAGTATTTAAGGTAATTATTTACTGTCTAAGTAAATAAAATGAGTTTCATTTGCCAATGACTCCATCTTGTGATTTAATTGAAAGTTGCCCAATGCTTTTAGTAGCAATCAAGTATGTAGTAATGTAATGTTCACAAAGAGCCCTTTTCCAAGGCCACTGAATTCCCTGTATCAAGACTAGGGTTAGTTGTGTTTCCTGACATCACATCCAATATCTGTATTAAATTACTTGAAAAAAGAAACAGTATAAATCTTTGTACAAGTGATGTCATTGTCTTTCCAAACGTTAGTTTTCCCCCATTTCATAGAGAAACTAATACATAATAATTTCTCACTCATAATCAACAGCTACCTGAATATATCTTTGAAAGTATTAAGCTGTCACCATGAAACACAGGAGGGAAAAATAATATTAGCTGGGGACTTAAATTTACCAGAAACAGACTGGAATAATATTGATTCAACAACGTTAGTAAAGAAATTATTCATATAGTATATTCAGGAACAACAAATGCTTCAGATTGTAAAAAAACCTACCAGGGGATGGAATATACTAGATATTGTTTGTGTTCCCAAATAAATTACTGTAACTTCAAGTCAAGTTTTACCACCATTGATGTGCAGTGATCATGGGGTCATAAAGGTTAAATTGTTGCTAGATAATGCTACCAAACTAAAATCTAAGCCAATGCACAGAAGGTTAATTACAGATTATAGGGAAGCAAAACAGTTACTACATAAAACTAAATGGAGTGAGGTGTTCAGTGGAAAAACTGCAGATGGAATGTGGAAAGTTTTGAAAGAGAAATTGTTTGAGTGCAAAAAGTCAAAAAAATGTTTAACATCAGAATCTAGGCATGCAACATCAGGGGGGTATATTTCCATAAGAACAAGATACCTGATTAAGGTGAGAGACAAAAATATAAGAAATGGAAGAGAGGTAGAACTACAACTTTGAAAACTGAAATAAACAAGCTGGGCAAACAGATTAAGCATAGTGTTAGACAAGATCAAGAAAAATTTGAAGAAAATTTATATAAAGATATTGAGCATAATAGGAAACCTTTTTATAGATACATAAGATGTGGAAGGAGTAAAGATACACAAATTGATAAACTGTGTGCAGATTCTAAAATTTATTCTCAGACACAACAGATTATAGATATATTTACAAAATCTTATGCAAAACGGTTTGGCTCCACAAAAGGGGTGGTAAGTTGCCCTAGTGACATCCAGGTAACCCCAGATACTGCAATCAAATTAAATTATATTGAAAAAGACCTGTGCAAACTGGATCCAAACAAAGCTCAGGGAAGAGACAGAATAAGTAACAATGACCTGAGAACACTTAAGCAAGAACTTACACTGCCATTACATCTATTATTCACCAGGTCATATAAATATGGGGAGATTCTTAAAGATTGGAGACATGCACTTATTAAACCTGTCTTTAAGGGAAAGGGGAGTAGGACAAACACAGCATCATATAGATCCTTAAGTCTACTTTCATGTTGTGGAAAAATAATGGGGAATGTAATACTGGATAAGTTATTATCAGAACTGGATGGGTTGGGACTTGAAACCATATATCAGCATGGATATGTTGAAAATAGATCTATTACCACCTGTAACATGATGTTCTATAACAATATAATAACAGCTATGAATGAAAAATTGTGTTGTGATGTGATTTATATAGATTTAACTTCAGCATTTGACAGGGTCATACACAAAACACTGATCGATAAATTAGTACAACTAGGTATTGATGTACTATTGATAAGAAGGATAGTTGCATGGTTTACAAATATGACATGGCAAGTATCACACACCAACTGGGCAGGTGAAATCCTTGGTTATAGTCAAGGTGTCCAACAGGGCTCTGTACTAGGCCCTTACTTGTTTAGATTGTATCTTTCAGACCTTACTTTGTCATCTGAGGTGTTCTACAGTCTACATGCTGACAACCTAAAATTGGGTAAACTGATTACAAGTGTTACAGATAAGGCATGTCTGCAAAATAATTTGACTAAATTGACCATTTGGGTACAGGAGACTAATATGTTGATAAATACATAAAAAACTAAGCATATGAGATTTGGGAGACATAAACTGAAAGGTAAATATATAATACAGCACACAGTGATTGAAACTGTAGACTCATTTAAGGACCTGGGTATATGGGTAGATTCAGCTATGAGTTTTTCTAATCTTATCAACCAATTGGCTAATGATAGTTATAGAACTGTAGGTTGTATAAAAAGATTTATAAATTCTAGGAAATCAAACACAATGAAGTCATTGTTTGTTAGTTACATTAGACCCAAACTTGAGTACGGAATAACAATATGGAAACCCTATAGGAAAACAAGCATGAATAAACTGGAAAGAGTACAGCGGAAATATGCTAAGGGCATCCATGGATGTGAAAATCTAAGTTATTACGAAAGACTAAAATATCTGAACTTGTACAGTGTCTCTTATATAGGGCATTTAGGGACAACTACCTCTGGGAATGTATGGGGTTATCAAAAAGTACTAGAGAATCGTCAGATAACCTATGTAGAAGATTCTGTAGGAATAAGAAGTGTACTAATTGGTTCTCTGACAGAATAGGTGATGCTTAGAACAGGCTACCAAATTACATTAAAGCAAGTACTAGTTTAGATATTTTTAATAACAGCCTGGACATTTATTCTGGGAAAAAGTATTTTGGCATACTGGCAAGCTAAAAGGGCTGTAATGCCCATGCTTGAAACATTTGTATGTATTTATGTATTGTCCCGGTTTTGTGGTCTTCCAGTTGCATTCTTGTTTAGGGTATATTTAGTTTAGAAAATGTAAACTTTCCCAAAGGTTATAAGATTTTTCACTGAATGTTTTAATAAGCAATACTGACACAAAACTTTCTCATGTATATCACTGTTTCAAGACTATTTATCCACAGAGAAAAAAAAAAAGAAAAACAGATTCAAAACATTTGTTAAGTTTCATATATTGCATAGTAATGCATCCGAGTAATCTCAGTACAAAACATATACAGTTCTCTTCTCAAATGTAGAACCCTTGAGATGTAAGTGGTGCAAAAATAAACAATTCAGAGACTGGAAACAATTCATTAGATTACTTATAGATGAAAGTAATTTATGCAGTATAATACATGAAAAAGTTTGCATTATATAAACATGCAGGTAACACTTTAGTTTTAGTTCTCATTAGGAAGCACAAAGCTCTTATTTGTGCTTTCATAGTATTAATTAATACGGATTAGTTTATCTACTGTAAATGCTCCTGGTGTGTACATGTCTTAGCATGACTAATGCTTGGGGAAAAAAATCAGTCCATAGTTATTAAAATATAGAGGGTTCTTATCATTACTAAAAAAAATGAATTTTTCTATTGTTTGATACTACAGTAAACACATTTCACTGTATACTGATTAGATTATTCTAATTGTAGGAATTTGTTTAGCTTAGTCAAAAGATTATTGTAAGGCTGACTTCTTGACATCTGTGCATACTAGACAATTATATATTTCTAGATTGGTACTTCTTGCTTTTACTTTAATGTTGTTTAACTTCTAGGTCGATAGTTCATTAGATAAAGAATTTTAAAAGACTAAACAAAATAAAATGTCTCAAAAGCTTTGTATTTACTTTTTAAACTCATTAAGCAACCTCTCTCCTATTGATGCTACATCTCTGCTCTCAAACTGTTAAGAGACTGCTCGTCTCTTTAAAAATATGAGGAAGTGCAGGCGTATGTTGTCATTTTGCTTCTTAGTTATCATATCCTTCCCGTTTGTATATTGGATCTTCTCTATCTACATATCTAATGTAGATAAATGTTTTTGAGTTATGTTTCTGATTTAATGTTAAAAGGACACTAAGGGAATGGAGAGATCGTTGTGGTGTTAGTGCTTACAGAACTCACTTTAAAACAGTATGTACTAGCATTCTTGTGTCTCCTTCACTATTCTGTTCCGCTGCACTTTACCATCACTCTCACTCCCTCTCGCACTGTATTATCTTTTTTGTGAGAGTATAGCGCTAAATGTTGTGTCTGATATGCTTGTTATTTGCGAAGGGGTTGCTTGGACAATTCAGAGAAGGTTTAGTGCTACTGTAAGCACGCAACTTCCCTACAAGCAGATGTTGTCCATTCACAGCCTCTCCGAACGTTAAACATTTGAAAACGCTTTATTTAACGGCAGAAAACTGGAACAATCATTCTCCAAGCAAAAGCATCTGTTCTTTAATTATTTACTCAACTAATTCTAAAGTAAGCAGAAAAACACAAAAACAGTCATGACCTTCATCTATATGTGGACCAAATCTGTCATGTTACAGATTATATTACATCGCATTCTGGGAAGTGTCGCATACTGAATGAAAGGATTATCAGCTGACATATTCTTAGTTATTGCAGACAACTCAAACCTCACTTTTTCCCCTCTTCCCTTCCTTTTGATACCAGCTATCCCTCCCCCCTCCCTCCTCTCTCTACTAAAAGAATCAAGCAAAGTAATAAAACGCATTTCTTTACAATAAATGCTACTCAGCATTAACTATCACTTCCATGTTTATTGTGGATATTTTTATGTTAAATTACTTAATATTTATGTAGCAAATATGTAACAGGAGAGGAACAAAAGAGAGAAAGAGCAGTAGGATAAGCAGAGAGAATTATAGAATAAGAAGAAAAGGAGTATAAACAATGAAGCAATTCAGTAAAAATTATACATACATTTTTGTTTCCTTAGTTTGGATCTGACACTTTAGTAGAATCTTTGAGAGCATTTCTATATGTTACATTTTTTGTTTCAGTTCTTTTTTTTTTTTTTTTTTTTCTTTACATCAGTCCAGGAATTTTTTTTTCAGGAGATCTTTTCAATGAAGTACATAAAGACCAGTCCATTTCTTCAGGAATTGTGA
Organism: Protopterus annectens; assembly: GCF_019279795.1. NCBI lineage: Eukaryota > Metazoa > Chordata > Ceratodontiformes > Protopteridae > Protopterus > Protopterus annectens. The sequence continues at coordinate 1,979,451,890 of NC_056739.1, forward strand.
TTATATTGTTGTTTTTGATTAAGGAGATTGCCTCTTCTACATTGTTGAAGATTCTTATTTCATTTGAGTGAAGAATCTTGATTTTTGCAGGATATGCTAGTTGAGCTTTTTCTCATATCCAGGACTCTAGTAGAATAGCCATTATCAAATCTGATTTGGTGATGTTTGTATTTTAAAGGACTTTTCCTCCATGCTGATTTGAGCACAAGTTCTTTGTCAATATATGATAAAAACTTTACTACAATTGATCTTGGAAAAGCATTAGGTGAGGAAGGTAAAGGTTTTCCTATGGCTCTATGAGCCCTCTCTATGCCACTGGATAGTCTTTCTTTTATATCCATAATTTCAGGTAGCCAGGCATTAAGAAACAAAATAATGTCCTCACCCTCAGTTTTCTCTGGGAGACCAAATATTCTGATAGTTGTTCTTCTTTCTCTATTCTCTAAGTCATCTATCTTGTTGATTAATCAGTTGTTTTGCTGCAAGAGGAATTCACTTTGATTTTCTTCTTCCTTCAGTCTTCCTTCTAGGTCACAGAGAGATGTTTCAATATCTGATATTTTTGTTTGTTGCTGTAGTAATAATTCTTTGAAGACATCAGTTTGTTTTTGACAGTTCTCCCTTAGATTTTCAAGATTGTCCTTAAATCCATCTGTTTTTAATGATAGCGCCTGTAGTGTGGTAGACATCAGTTTAATTTCTTTTCTCAAGGTAGATTCAGAGTGTGAGTTCTTTGAGTTGCTCATTCCCACAAAGTAGTTGTAATCTCCAAGTTGTTTTGACAGGAAAAATATTGATGAAATGTTACCAAAATTAGTTTACAGGTGCAGCAGATGTTTATATTTAGTTGGTTTTGTTTGATGAGATTAACTATTTTCCTGTTTTTTAGACTGATTTTGTGGAGGTCTAAAAAAGTGCTGCTGTCAGTTGGCCATCTAGGCTCCGCCCCTTATCCAAACTATTATTGTTCTGCATTACAAATTATACTCAATGATTTGTTAATCAAGGGATAGAAATATAAAGATAGAAGTAGGAAAATGTAATGCATAAAGTCATTTTTTACCTTAGTAAAACTAAAAAAAATCTCATATAAATTTAAAAACATAACGTTTTGGCTAGTTTGAACTGTGTTGCATTGTAAAGATGAAATATTTCTAAGCAAATATAGTCACATTTCTCCCATTGTAGACACTGGTGAATACAAATAGTTTACATGTCTGTCCAAAGTAATTTAAAGCAAGCTAACACCTCATTGCTTATTGTGATAGCTTTGACACCTTTGGAGGAGTGTGACAGTAAGTAGGGGCCTGTCAGTAGGTCAAGGGCTGCAAACTGACAGCCTTATGAAAACCTCCTGATTAGCTACTCTTGTTGGGGGGTTTACAACTACAGTGAACTAATTATGTCAGCTGTGAAAGCAATACAAATCAGTGTAATTCATGAAAAAGGTGAAACTCGGTCAAGTTCCAGAAGCTATGTTAAGGTGCCTGTAACTCTCAGTGCTGCCATTCTATTTGTATGGGAGATAACAATGATCTCATTGTCTACCATGACTCATATACAGGAGACTTGAAATTTATTCTGTGAACAAGATGGAAAATCAGTAAAACAAGATCACAATTTGGCAGGCCTACTGACAGCAATTTTATGGGAAGAAATATTAAAATTTAACAAGAAGCAATCACAGTAACTCTGATGCATTAAATCATCTCATAATACAAACATTTTTGAGATCCAGGGTGCACTTTTCCTTTATTCTTGCTCAATGTCCTAATTTTATGTTTGCCCCCACACTGCTCATCTTATTTTTCATCCCCTCAGCCAGTATCACCTAATATTCACAATGAACTTTTCCTTCATTTAGGTCTCAGCTAAGCAACAGGTTCCAGAGATCACTCATTTGTGGAGTCAATTTTATTTTTCATACCTCAAGTAAATATCTCATTGAAGGCATCTGATCTGTCTCAATTGCATGTTTGTGCACTAAGCCACTGTTCTGATGTTAGCGTCATATGTTCAGGTTATGCTATATGAAGAAGTAGAAGAACTCATTCAACTACCTCCAGAAAAAGAGATGTATTGCATGCTGGTGAGCACCCCTCCTGAGTTCTCTATCAATTAACTGAACCAGGACATTATCAGTAATGGAAATTAAATCCCATGTTATATGGCTAATATTTGGATCTGTTATTCCTTTAGGGGTCCCTTCACACAACCAGTCTTGCTGTAGAGCCCAGATGTTTACAGCTAACCCTAATAACAGATATAAAATAGAGATACAGAATGAGAGAAAGAATAATTCGTTATGGGGAACTGATCCATGTCTTAAAAAGTAATCAAACAGCTTAAATTAGTAGCAGAAGAAATTTGATATTTACAAATCATTGCATAGTAATAGACAAAATCAGCTTGCAACATCAACTTTTATTAAAATTTAAAGGGAAGCCCTGTTTCACATAACTTATAAGATGTCTGTAACCTATTTCTTGGACAATGGCAAAGGAAGAAGCATTTTGGATAGCTTTGTCATCTTTAATATTTCTCAGTTCAGTGGTCTTTTCTCCAGTCCATTCTTCTAAAACAGAGAAGTATAAACATATCTGTGGGAATATACTTCAGCAGGTCACAGCTTGGCAAGGAGATACGTACATCTAGGGCCAACTGCTCCACCAGTACTTTTCATGCATTTGCCATGTGGGGAATGTTGTGAGGGGGTGTTAGGCAAGACTGTAGCCATTTCCTTTGTCAGGGGGACTCCTCATGACTGCCCTAGAGTCATCCAGTAGGTATAAATGTTCAGAAATCTTTCTAAAACTTATTGAGGAGGGAAGCAGAAATCTAAAGATGGTTGCAAATCCATGATGTGGGCTAATCTTCAAGATAGCAATGCCAACTCCATCAGCCCCACATCACTAGATTGACAACTGATTCTTGAATGCCAATACTCCAAAAATAACCATGAAACCACTTAAAGTGAACATCACAGGAGGGGAAAGCCCCCCCCCCCCACACACACACATGATACCGAGGGGACATCCTCATAGCCACCATACATATATATATATATATATATATATATATATATGTGCACTGATGTCTTACAACAGGGGAGAAAAGTGAAAACTCCATTGACCCTGAAAGTTTATTCAGTGCATTGAATTTGCTCAAAGAGTTCTTAAATAGTCAGCACACTCTCACCATAAGTACCCAAAATTCAATTATGTTGTAGGAGAAAAATGTATCAGCAAAATAATGCCCACCAACTGGAATCATGTACCACAAAACATCAGCCTGCTAATTGGAATTATCTGCCACAAAACATTAACCTGTTGTAGCTCGGAGTGCAACTGATGTGCACTGTATCTTTAACAAGCGTGTCAAGGCTTTATGTGCACACATATAATCTCAAACACATGAACTCCAGAGGGCCATTTTGTAAGAGCAGTCACAGTGATAAAATGCATGAATACATTTGCTAGCTGTATACAAGTTAAAGCTAGTAATCTTAAATAATAATGTGTTTGTATATAATAAAGCAGCTTGAACAGAACCCACAAAGACTCTTCTATTGTTTCCAGAACACCTTTCATTTGATAAAAGCAACACACAGTATCAGAACTGACCAGGATCTATTGTACACTATTGCAAATAAACTCAAGATACCAGCACAGGCTGGAAAACTTAGATGATATGCAGATAAATATAAAGTTTGGGGGCAATTGATTGGCCCCAAAAGGTATTGGATCAATTGAAAAGGAAAACAAGAAAAATGTTTTATACTTATCAAGTATACTTATCAAGTGATCAAGTGATATAAAAAATCAGTGTATACCATGATTATATATTCCTTGCTCTGAAGAAGGTATGGGCCTCCTCAAAACTGAATACATGTATAGATCTGTAGTCATAGGACTGCATATTTATCTGCTAACTTCTTCAGATCCAAACATAGTGAAAGTTTTAAAAAATGATGTGGGGTTGGTATAATGATTAAGGTGTTTGACTCACAGACACAAGGTACAATGTTTGATTGTCACCTTTGGAAGGGACATTGGCTAGGTTTAGAATAGCCTAATAAGACAGCTAGCCTAATAATTAGCTATGAAGTTATGAGACCATGAACCTAAGAAAAGGGGGAGTGAAAATTTTAGAGTGCTTTCTGTAAATGTGAATAGTATTAAGAATATAGTAAGGAGAATAGGGGTTTTGGAGTGGTGTAATACATGTGATGCAGATGTAATTATATTAGGCAAGACAAATTAGCTAGGCAGATAGGTGTCAAGGTTAGAGTCTAGACATACATTAGAGTTGCAGGTTTAAATTTCATATCCTCTAATCTGTGTTCAAAGATGTAAAACCTTATGTGTAACACTGCAAGATGTGTATGGTGATTGCCTGATGTTCTTCAGAACTAAATTTTTAGGCAAGATGGATTAACTAGGCAGGTGGGTGTCAAGGTTAGTGTTTGGATGTATGTTAGAGTTGCAGGTTTTGAGTTTCATATACTGTAATCTGTGTTCAAAGATGTAAAAACCTATGTTTAACATTTTAAGACATGCATGGTGATTGACTGATGTTCTTCAGAAGTAAATTTTTACTGGTTATGGGTTGGTATAATGGTTAAGGTGTTTGAGTCACAGTCACAAGGTGCCATGTTTGATTATCACCTTTGGGAGGGAAAATTGGCTAGGCTTAGAATGGCCCATTAAGGCAGCTGCTAGCCTAGTAATTAGCTATGAATCGATGAATCTAAGGAAAAGGGAAAATAAAAATTTACCTGCCGGAGAGAAAGGTATGTATACCAGAGACTACCACTTCTCCAGAACAGTCTCCCCGCCCATGTGAAGCAAAGCTCCTCACTAACCCAATTCAAATGTAACTTGGACAACTGGATGGGGAACAGGAAATTCATCCCTGGTTTGGAACCTATGGCTAATGGACACAGACAGCCTGTAAATGGTTCCTGCTTGTAAATGTTCACCTCCCATGCTCCCTGCTTACAATTATCAAGGGTACCAGAATTTGTCAGAGATTCTGGCAGTTAGCTCAGTGGACTGAGGATACAAGCTGTTAATAATATGCTTCCTTTAGTCCAAGGTTTGATTCCTTCAGCCTCTACTTGCTTGTTGTGTGATTTTGGACAATTGGATGGGAAGCCATACATTTACATTGGGGGTTTCACCTATGTCACTTATAGGGGCAGCTGGTGCTGATCTTTGATTCACATGCAAACATAGACTATATATCTTGGTCCATAAGGGAACAAGGGTATAACATGGCTAGGTTTGTAGAGGCCTTAGGGCCAATAGCCTAGTAACCTCCTATGATCCTATGATTTGGGAATCATGGCTAGGCTTAAACAGGCCTTTGTGGTCATTAGCCTAGTAAACACCTATGAATCTATGAGGAGAAAAAGTCTAAAATGACTTCCTTGCATAGCTCACAACTAAATAGAGACAAATCTCAACAGAATTAGGAACAAATCCAAAAATAATCAGGGACAATCAGGGACACTTTTTAAAATATCAGTGCTGTTAACTCGAGATGTTAACAGAATAAAAAAATTATTTATTTAACTTTTGTTTACCAGGAAAGTCTGACTTGGAAACGGAGGCCTGGGGAGAAATGCTCCAAATGCATGTCTTTGTAATGTGGGAGGAAACCAGAGTACCTGGAGGAAACCCACACGAATACAGGGAAGACATGCAGACGCCACACTGAAGGCACTCCACCAGAGAATCGAATCGGAGAACCTCTTGCTGTGAGTTGACAATGCTACCGCTGCACCACTGCACCACTGCACTGTCCATGCATTATGCAATTATATTGCACAAAATGCAAATTAATATACATTGTCTAAAGTAAAAGAAGTCTGTAACTCTAAATATTGTCATCATTCAATTTTAGGAGGGATTAAGAGGGATAGAGCTAAAATTTGTGTCAAAATCAAGGACATCCCTGAAAATCAGGGGCAGTTGAGAGGTATGCTTCCTTGCTTAGATTAGCAAAAGCATATCGGTGTCAAGCAGAAATGGAAATCAAATCATAAGCAGACAAAAATCAGGCAGCAAATGAATGTGCCAAAAACAAAAGAGTATAAGGATCAGATGAGAAGGCAAGAAATGTGGAAAAGGCATAAATAAAGTTGCAAGTACAGAGATCTCTTGGAACAACCTCATGTCAATCAGGATCTGAAGCAGGAATTGTTTAGGAAAGGTGAATTTAAACCAAAAGATGGAAGGTTAATATTGGTGGCCCAGGACAGTGGACTACGTACAAGTTGGTTTGCAAAGTCCATTGAACATGTGGCAGAAGACAAATGCAGGTTCTATAAAACAGAACTGAAAACAGTTGCACATCTTGTTGCTGGGTGTGATACACTAATGGCAGAGGGCTTGTATACTCAAAGGCATAATGATGTGCAGCAAGACTGTTGCATTGGGAATTGTGCAAACATTACAATACTGAAGTAGCTGAGAAGCAATGTAAACACCAGCCACAAAGCATTATAGAGAATGATAAAGTTTATATCACATGGGATAACCCATTACCAGTTCAAAAACAGATGCGAGAACCTCCTAAATAGAATTGACCCCACACACTCCCCATACTGTCCCTACTGTCCTAATAGTGTAGTCGACACCCTTCATATTTATTTATTTATTTGCATTTGTTTATTTACATTTGTTGACCGGGAGTGTCCGACTGGACGTAAGTCCATTTTCAGTGGAGGCCCGGTGAGAAAAGCACCACAGTTAAAATATGCAGACAGTAGTTACATTGGATTTACATAGCAATTAACAATTTGATCAACATAGCAATTAAAAATTACAAACATAGTTACAGATGAAGAACATAGTACATCAGTAGATAATTAGAATCTTTATCATCTGCGAAGTACATAACAGACATTAACAATTGTTACAATAAGAAGTTCCTGCTGTATAATAAGTAGTTAGGCTTACGAGCATCCAAGCTTGCTATAATCAAGGTAGTTAGTGGGGTGGAAAGAAAGGTAGTGGATGGATGGGACTGGTGATATCAGAGGGGGAGTTGCAAGGGCATAGCCAGCATGTTTTTAGGTGCGCTTTTAGTAAAGTTTTAAAGTGGGTGCATAATGGTACAGAGGTAATTGTAGGTGGAAGGGAGTTCCATAATTTGGCTATGGCACAAGAGAATAGTGCTTCTCCAGCAGAGTTATTGGCTTTAGTGACCTGTAAGTTATTTTTCTTGCTGGATCTTAGTGGTCTGGTGGTGCAATAGGGTTGGACTTTTAGTGGATGGTTTACTAGTTTGTGGGCGAGTACGAGTTGATACCACTGAAGGAGGTGAGGGAGTTCAAGCCAGCTCAGTTCAGTGGGAGAGACAGTGGTGACTACGGTAGGATGTCCTTTTGCTCCTTTGGAGTTGCAAAAATGTATATAAATTGTGGTGTTCACTAAGAACTAAATTTGAGAAAAAAGGTTACACAAAGACCACTCTGTCTTGGGAAACTGCTATACTCTAAATAATCCCCGAGAATCTTGCTTATATAAACAAGCACATCATAAGAATGCTAAGTGCCCTTATGAAATTTTACATAGCCAAAAACTGGCTAGACAGATCTAAAATTTCATGGGAAGACTTCAAATGTTTAGCCACAAAATACATACTAGCAAACAAATTTATTACAAGTTAAAAGAAACTCACATGCTATCAGAGTTATTGGAAAGCACTACTTGATACTCTATCATAAAAGTAAATGCATTCAGTGCATTCAAAAGGCCTAAGTTAAAATCAGCATGGACCGCATGCCAATCACCATGTCTGACTTACAAACTCTATCTCATCTGGTAAGAAACCTAGCCTGGGGTGAACTGTATACTAAGGTGACACCAGTGTGTAAATATTGTACTTAGTTTACTGTTTGCGGTTTGTATATAAAAGTTATGCAATAGCAATAGATAGTCTAACATGAGTTTATGACAATGTCTGTTTACTATAAGATATAAAGATAAATTCAATTAGAACTGTCAAGAAATGTATAGAAAGTAAGTAACAACATACACTTTATAGTCAATGGCTTATAAATGTTTGTCATTAAATATTAATTGTTTGAACAATAATGTCAAAAGAGCTGGTTTGCTTAAATATATCGAAATGCATACACTCCATATCATCTTTTTACAGGAATCCCATCCATTAAAAAAGACCTACAAAAATACTCATTTAATGGCTATACCATTCTGGCTGATTCATGTTTTAAGACTAAGAGAAGGAGCACTCTTATTCTATGGAAAAATACTTATACTATGCCAAGAATTATAGATATAATTTCAGATAAAGATGGGATGCTAAGCATGGTTAGTTTGGAAATCAATAGGAAGTATTATACTTTGATTAATACATACTGGATACCAGGACTAAGTACTAAATATGTTGACAAATATCTGGACCTAATTACTTTAAATGCAAAAGGGGAAATTATAGCAACAGGTGATTTTTAACTGCCTATTATCAGGCAATAATACTTCTAAAAATGGTAAAATAAAACTAACATCTCAAGCCAAGAAGTTAAATGACTTTACAAACCATATGAACCTTAAAGATATACATGGTCTAAGAGAACATTATTCCTTACTCTATTCTCACTATTCACGGTTTGGTACACAAACAAACATTGATAAGGTCTTTGTATCAAATAATATATACTCAAAAATAAGTGATGTAACTATAATGACTTGTTCACTTTCACAACATAATGCTATAAACTTTACATTAACTATGCATACATATGATTTAAGATTTCTGCACAGAATTCCTGCTTACATAACTAAGTTAAAAGACTTTAGGGAGGGGGTAATGAAAGAAACAGACATGTTTATGGAAACAAATGATAATGGTGAAGTGACTGATACTATACTATGGGACACCTTTAAAGTTGATATATATGGTAGAATTAAAATTTTGGTACCTTAAAGAAGGAGAGAGTGGGACAAAGAACTTTTAGACTTACAAAACACATAGACAAGATAAAAATGGACGCAAAACCAAACAACAAAGTAGCATATAACAGAATTACTAAGTTAAATCAAAAATACTTAGAAGTTCTGAATCATAAGGTAGCCATAAACCTGGAAATTTTGAAATTACAATCTTATGCTGTAAATCCTATATATCTACATAAAATAGCCATAAGATCAAAAAAATAAATAAATAAACAACCAAAATCTTATTAATGAGATTAAATATAAAAGTGATGGTTCAGTTAAGAGTACATCGAACTTAATGGGCATATTAGAAATGTTCAAAAACTACTATAAAGATATAAATAATAACACACCATGTTTAGAGACAGATAATATAATAAATACTTTTAGTCAAGAAAATATAGCTACTAAGGTGTCAATGCAACAAAATAACATATTAAATAAACAAATAATACTAACAGAAGTGAAAGAGCAAATAAAAAATTAAAAAGATAATAAAGCCCCAGGACTGGATGGAAATATTTCTGAACTATGTAAAATTGTTCCTGAATATATAATAAAGAAAATGATGAGTGCCTTTACTATGGTTGAGCAAAAATGTATAACACCCCTATCGTGGAAATACTCAATTATCTCCCCCATTTTAAAACAAGGTAAGGACCCCAAATCTTGTGATTCATATAGGCCAATTTTGTTACTAAACACTGATTATAAAATTTTCATGACAATATTAGCTAATAGGATAAAGAAAATATTACCTAATCTAATACATAATGATCAGACAGGGTTTATTCTTTACAGAAAAGTGCAAGATAACATTATTAAATTACTATAATTAACAGACATAGCATGCAAATACAAAAAACAACTATTTTCAGCCTAAACATAGAAAAGGCTTTTGATTCTATTAGTTGGTCTTATCTATAAAGAATTCTGATTGGTTTTGAATTCTCCTCAGATTTTGTTAACTTATTAATGAAAATTTATAGTGGGGCACAAGCTTATGTGAAAATCGGATCATGTCTATCCTCACCACTAGAAATCTTCAAGGGAACTAGACAAAGTTGTCCTTTGTCACCATTACTGTTTGCTCTTTCAATGGAACCTTTTGCTACATATATCAGAAACAAGCAAAATATAAAAGGCTTTCAAGTTAATAAAGACTATTGTCCTATGATACATTTATTTGATGATGATATGCTGTTAAGGTTGGGTGATGATTGATGGTTCTTTGCATGATGTTATAAATAACTTAAGTAAGTTTGAAAGAATTTCAGGGCTTAAATGTAATCATAATAAATCCAAAACATTACTAATTAACAAAAAGATCAACAAATACCTAAAAGAGAATAGTCTGTTTAATTGAGAGAATGATGTATTAGAATATTTGAGTATCAGTATAAACAGTACATGGAAAGAGTCTGTTAAACTAAACTACAATAATTTAATAACCACCATTAGTGAACTAATCAAAAGATGGAATAAAATGTTCTTCACAAAGGAGGATAGGCTCTCTTTAATTAAAATGATAAATTTTACCTAAAATTTTGTTTTATATACAGTCACTGATACTACCCTCTCCCAAAAATGTATTAAAAAATTAGATTACATTTTTATGGTTCTCCTTAAAAGCTAGGATTGCATATAAATGGCACATTAGAGCTTGGAACAGTAATGGGATAGCATCCCCTAGCTTAGATCTTTATTCCAAATCAGTTATAATTAAAGTAATATTACATTGGATCTCACCTACCTATATATCTGGCTGGAATATAATACATGAGATTCATATAACTGATATCAGAAGTATAGAAAATCAATTTAAGGAACAATACAAAATAAGTAAAGCTCATTGGCTTTTACATAAATTTTGTTTATTTAATAAGAAGTTTGATCATTTTTCTTATAGCATTAATCAAATATTTAATAATTTAAAAAATGTAATTGATTGTAATTATAACATTAAACAATTCCTATTTCTTATATTCCCTATAGCATACTCCCCTGATTGCCTAGATTTTTTCAACATCAATGTGATGTAAAAATTATATATATATATATATATATATATATATATATATATATATATATATATATTCTGGCATCAGTTTATTGAAAGCAAGAGTATTAAACCATTAAATTCTCTTCTATGTAGTTTTGATAATAGTTAAGACAGTTGGTTGTTTATACACTCATTACGGCAGTTTATAGAAAACAAAATGAGAGTATCAATCAACCTAGAGAGTGAATCTCTACCTAGTTTGATTCAGCTTTTTATTAAGTGTCTTGAAAAGACAGATGATCAAGAATTAAGTATCTCACCTATCTATAAGATACAAAGAAAAGACACTCTAAAGTTTGGCTCAGATTTTTTGGACTTACAATGTAAAGATTAATGAGAGAACAAATATCTGATGAATCCAAAAAACTCTTATTGAAATCTACGTATGGTACCTATTCTTTATTATATTGGAGATTGTATACATGGAAATTTATGAATAGAACTTTCTATACTCCACATAAAATAAATCTTATACTCAAAAACAGTGAAAGTAAATGTTGGAAATGTGATGAATTACTAGAGGGAACTAGGTTCATGTCTGTCTTTTTGGCTTTTCCCGGTTAGAGGTCACCACAGCGGAACTCCGGTCTGCTAATGATTGGCAGTAGATTTTTATGGTGCCAAGTTGCCAGTCCGACACCCAACCTTCCGCAAAGGCATGCCTATTCACGCATGTCTTTCGAATGCCACTCAACGGCGGGGAGGATATGCAGACTCCATACAAAAGGCACTCTAGCCAAGAGTCGAACAGGAGAACCTCTTGCTATGAGGCAACAACGCTACCGCTGCACCACCGCAGCTTCGCCAACTGGGTTCATATGTTCATTGAATGTAGAAATGTTCAATATTGGAAATACCTCAGATATTTTGTAAAGGCTTTATGGTCTGATAACTGTCATATTTCTAACTCACTAATCCTATTCAATGTTTCTATACCTAATGTAATACCTAAATCTTAGATTCGGTTACTCTGGTCAATCCTTGCAATTGCCAGAAAAGTTATTACTTTGAAATGGAAAAGTAAACAAGATTTGATGTTTAAAGAATTTATTAATTTAAGTTGTGTGTAAAAAAGAACTGCAAACCATTTGTTATAGAACTCATAACATTACTCATAAAAAAAACAGCATGGCAAAAATTGGAAAACCTTTTGAACAAATACTGGTAACTTCTCATGGATAAAATGATTGTTTATCATTGATGAATGTAAATATTGCAAATAGTTTTGTTATTATTTTATTGTACTTGTTATATGTACATTTGCTTATGTTTATAATGAAAACAAAATAAAAATGTTTTTGAAAAAAAAAGAAATGTATAAAAATGATGCACCCTTTTGGGCAACATACTGTTTTTCTGCTTAATAGTTGTGTTTAGTCAATGATTAACCAATATTGCTTCATATTCCTAAGACCTGTGATGCTAATATGTGAAAATAATAAAATTTGATTTGAAAAAAAAAAATAGATGCGAGAAAACCAGATCTAGTAGTCCATGAAAAGAAGATTACAGAGTCTTACGCAAAGAGAGACACCAAGCCATAAAATACCACGATATGTAGGTGGAAATAAGGAAAATGTGGAAGAAGGATACCCAAGACAGTTCCAATGCCAGTAGGAGCAATGGATCTTATAAAAAAGAATCTACAATCATATTTAGATATGCTACCAATACACGTAACTCTATATGAATTGCAGAATGACTCAGTTCTAGGCTTACTACAGGTACTGCAAACAGCACTTTTGGCTAGCATCAAAGACTGAAAAATACTATTTTCACAAACCTTAATCGTACTTTGACTTAGAAATGGAGTCCATTTCCACCAAATAATTAGAAACCTAAAAGACTTTTAGAAGTTAAACCAAGAAGCCATAGCTGGGAAGCACTGGAAACATCAACCACAAAGTATTATAGAGAATGATAAAGTTTATGAATCTTTCGGGATCACTCATTGCCAACAGCTGAAAAAATAGATCTGAGGAAAACACATAAAGTAGTCCATGTAGAAATGACAAAAGTAGAATTAATCATTGAAATTGCTACACCCAGTGATTATAGCGTCTTATGTACAGAGAGACATGTAGTCATAAAATATCAGGATTAGCAAGCAGAAATGAGAGCAATATGGAAGAATGGTGCCCCGACTGCTCAAATAGTAACACGTTTAGTAAAAAAAACAATTTACAGTCATACTTAGGTATGCTATCCATACATGTAACTTTGCATGAATTACAGGAGTCAATTCTGGCTCATTGCAGGTGCTGAGAAGAGCATTTTTGACTAACAATAAAGGCTGAAATAATACAATTTTTTATGAATTTTAATCATACCCTGACAGGAGTCCATTCCTGTCATGGTATTCAAAACCTGAAAGTTTTGGAGAAATTAAACTGGGAAAAGCCATAAAGCAGTTAAAGGAAAAAGGGCAAAAGTAGCATTAGTGACTGAAATAGCAGCACCTAGTGATTAGTGTCCTACCAACACAGAGACATAAAGCTACGAAATACCAGGATATATAATCAGAAAACAGTGAAATGTGGAATGAAGACACCCAGATAGTCCAAATAATAGCAGGAGCAACAGTTGTAACAGAAAATATTTTTACACATATTTAAATATGCTGCAAATGTAGCGAAATCCTTATCAACTATACAAGAAGGAAATTCTAAGTACATTTCAGGTGCCATGAAGAGCATTCTTGGGAAACACTAAAGATTGAAGCAATAATAAATTCATAAACTTTATTTATACCCCGACTTAGGATCAGGGCCCATTCATGTCACGGCATTAGAAATACTAAGCATTTGGAGAAGTTAAAAGGGGACAAAAAGTAAAAGTACAACAGTATGTCACTTATTCAAAATTGTTATATAATATTCCAATGAAGAGCTTTAATTTATGATGATAATGAATGTAAATGCTTTATGCCCAGCCTAGGTCATGTCTGAAAATGGTCTTTGATGTGCATCACCTATCCACTTAATAAATGAAAATACATAAATGCATGCATAGATAAACAAATATCTTCCCATTCCAAGTTCTTCCAGTGAATGCTGCAAGATGTGACGTTAATAAAGTCATTAAATTGATGAATGTGAGCAGGGTAGGATTCTACACATCTGTGAGCCTTTTCTCAAGTATAACTGTCAAATCCCACAATTAAGAAAAAGCTCTGTTATACTTCTAATGTGGATGCTATAATGGTGACATAGTTCATGGTGGCTCTGTTTAGATGGAGTATCAAAATAGTGATAGAGCAAAAAACGACCAGAGTACAGGTGTAAGAAAAATATGTAATGAACTATGAAGAAACCAAAAATAAAGTGAAATACTCTCTGAAGTAAATGTTCAGTTTTACTGCTTAGTGTCAAAGAGTGAAACCAATTTACATTCCAAAATAAAATGTGGGTGGGGGGAAGATTGTGTGTGAGTTGGCAACACTACTACTCCATGAAAGGAGATTCTCTGAGCCTCAACTCCCCAAAACTCACTTCCACAACAATGATGACACTTCCACTGAAAGACATTGTCAGGGAATTGTGGAGGCACTAAATGCCATTTCTGGGTGTTTACCCCTTTCCACCTTGTTCTGTGACTATGGTGTTAATTATATTAGTTGATGAGGGAGGTGCAGGGAACAGGTGGGGCTTGCCAGTTGCCCCTCCTGCAAAAAACACTGAAAATAGTGTTTTCAGGAGATTATTTATGGTAGACTGTCTTTCTGGGAGTGGAGGTACGGGGAACTGTGATTTGTCCACTCACAGTGGAAGTGTCAGAGTTACTTTATTTTTAGAAGGAGAACAGGACTTTTTTTCTACTTTAAAGACTGAATATTGCTCAGCTAGGCAGCTGACAGTACTTGAACCGTGCATTTAGAGTGGGGAAAACAGCAGCACAAGTGAGCGTGATAAATGCTTTATGCATCAAATAGATACTATTACATTACTGAATATCCTTATCACAATACAGTGTACTATGACACACCCTCCACAGAGTATTAGTGAACATAATAGCTATGCTTAAAATATCGAGATCTATTTTGGCAGCAGTTACTAAATGAATCCCAGCCACCAGGACTAAATGACTGTATATATATCAACAGTGTTTAGCAATTAAGGGCAGCTGTGATTTGCTGTTTTATTTCTTAGATGTCAGTTTTATTGCACACACATATATATGTAATAAGATTTTTTAATTGTTAAAATAATCTACTTCTGGCTGTTTTGATTATCATGGCATTTTGTCCCAATAATTGCACGTTTGGATGTGTTTTTAATCATATCATTTATTAACACCTGATTTTGTGACAATTTAAGTGGATCTTTTGGCTCTGTACTTGTTTCTGATAAAGTTCCAAATGAATGAAAGTGCTAAAAATGTATGAATAACATATGACCATTAATTTTTGTCTTTGAATGAGGTTGTATTTTCTGCATTTTTTTGTAGTGACAGTAGATTTGTATCACCTGTATATGGTTGTTATTATTGTTGTTATTATTATTATTATTTGGACTGTAATGAAAACAGGCTCTAATCAGATGGACAAACCAGTTAACACATCAACACAAATAAATAAATAAGGAATGGACAGAAAGAGGCAGAAGAAATATTGAATTTAGTTTTCAACTATATTAAGGGAATCAGCAATGCTCAAAATTTCAGAAAAGAATACAGGGGGTTATTCTGAAGACAGATGATTTAGTTAGGGAGTGTGGGAGGAATTATTTTCAATGCAGTGTGGTGAAAGCATGTAGAGACAGGCAAAGTGTGAAAATGGTCTAAAAAGTGTAGGATTTAAGACAGTTAGTGGAAATGAAAAAGTGGATTTAATGAAGGATATCAGAAAGCAGGAAGACCATTCCATAAGACTAACACTTGTTAGGAAAGCAGGAAAACTGACAGACAATGCTGGCCAAGTGCTCCTCATCTACAGTGAAAATGTGAGTGCTTTCATACAATCCATTTTTAATACTATTTACAATCTCTTTACATTTTGATGAAACCCAACGTTGTGGCAGATGTAATCTTTGGGTTATAATATTGCACAATTAAGCTATATTTATATTTATTGGTTTCAATGCTAAACTGTGCAAGCTGCAGATTTACTTTAACCCCTGAATTGATTAAGAACTGACCAGTGCTACAGCAATGCATGCTGTATTTTTCAGATACAATAGAACACACGTCCTTAGCTGAACTCTGAAAAGTGCATGGATTTTTCATCATCTTTTCACTGGTTACACAAAATTATTTAACAATGCCTACATTTCCACTGGGAAGCATTTCAAAATGATGTTGTCTGTGAAAACTTCAGAAAGAGGCTTGGGAAAAGCAAGCTGCTGGATAAGAAGTGATGTCATTTTCTATTAACAGTGATTACAATTTAATTTGTGTACTGTCTGAAAGCAGTGCTTAAGGAATATGTGCCATCCCTCTGTTTCCTGCATTTCTTCTTCAATCACTATAAACAAACATCACTGTATAGCAGAATAAAACTTCATTCTTATCATTTTAAAAGCCACTAATGTACAAGCTAGTTTTTTTTATTGTAATATGCTTTCATAAATTAAATTTTCCTCATTCTTCTTTTCTTCGGACAACATATTATATTCAAATATTTTTACTACGTATTGACATTTCGAGTGCAGTTTAGGGTGAACTGAAAATGAAAAATGAGTAACAGAAAGAAGGCTGGTGTGCTACAATCTGCTATAAAAAGTTCAGTCGACATAGTTTGGAGCTGAAAGTCATAGGATTAAAGAAAAAATGTGAGTGATGTGATGTGATACAGCTTGGTGGTAGCGACACAGCAGCTCATGGACACAGTGCCCACCTGTGCCACAGATGTGCCAGTTGCACTAACATATGTTATTACCTTTCTGCTGTACATTTGTCTAGACTGTCACCAGACCAGAAGGCATCACCTGCTGTTGATGGGGTTGCTGCTTTGGCATCCTCTGGCTACATCCTACTACAGTCCATAGATAACAGCATCTCCACTGTGGACATTATTTTATTTGCAAGCCCAGCTAACAGTCTGGTCACAAGTTCACAATGCTTTCAATAATTGGCATTATAAAGATGCCACCTTAATAAATGGATGGCACACTCATATAAACATGAACTGCAACAGGTGTAGCTAAGGGGTAAAGTGGCTCTAGTATTCTTTCCATCACCTTCTGGGGGAATGTTTTGATGTATTTAGGTGACAACCATGATGAGTGGCTCCCTGCCTGCTGTTGTACTCCATGCAGTGGAATGATCAAACAAGGAAGTCTGATGCAGGTATGTTAATAAGGGATGTTGCACGGCATGATGACATGGGACAGGTACATGGGTTTATTTCACTGATGACAGCAGAGGATCAAGTCACTACTAAGCTCTCATCCTTTGCTGTATCATACTGCATATTGTTAACAGAATATAAAGTATGTAATATAACAAATTAGCTGGCAGAAAGAAACAGGGATTCTATCTAGTCATGTCTATCTACTCAGTACAACTATTGTGGTTAGCCAACAGAAGTTCTCCCCAAATTCTTCCATCTAGTCTCACTGGAACTGCAAACGGTCTTAAATCACCTATCCATTTTTATACTAAATGATCAAGATGACCAATGTCTGTCTCTCTCTCTCTCTCTCTCACTCTCTCTCTCTGAAAAAAAGTAGTTAAGCATGTCAAGATTATGTGATGTCTTGAACTGCTAGTCATGTTCTCCTCCTCTTACCCGTCATTTCTAGCATCATCTTATTACAGTTCTCCATTGCTGCTTTATATGCTAGTATCTTATTCTCCATTTCTGTTCTTCTAAAATGAGAGAATGACTGTGCTCCCTTAGCCTCTCTTCACATGTCATACCCTCTCTGCTCTTTATTCCACCTTAGTCATCTTCCACTGCACCCTTCCCAGCATTGTCAGCCTTCCTTTGCCTCTAAGGACTGCAGAACTGTATAGAGTTGGTACTCTTGCTATAGCCCAACCACAGCAGGATAAAGGGGCATTATCATCTTCCTGTTTCTGTATTCCATCCAGCAGGCATATATCAAAGCATATTTGTCTCTGCTACTACTGTTTCACTTTTCTCTTGATAGCTTAGATTTTTCCCAGATCCTTTTCATGTTCTGGATTTATTCATTTGCATATTCATACCCTAGCTTATCATTTCCAAAGAGGAGCACTGCGGATTTGGCAGGGCTAAGGTGAAGTCACCATGCATTGAATTACATACAGATTGTCATTTAATGCTTCTAGTTTGCCTTTACTTCCTCACTTTGAAAAAAACAGGTCTTAGCACTGTAACAACAAGCAGTATACACTATGAGCTTTCATCATGTTTTGCTATTACTATTTCAAAGAATGCCACAAAATTCAAAATTCAGGTTCCTTCTCTTAAAAATGCATATTATCCTGTATATATCAGAAGTAGGTCCCAGTTATCATTTTTGAATAATCTCCATTATGAGACTCTCCATGATTTTACATAGTATATTGGTCAGGCTCGTGGGTCCAAAGCTGTTTCAGTCTAATGTAACCCTATTTTGGCGCACTGTTACTACTACACCCTCTCACCATAAATCAGGGCTACTACACCCTATCACTATAAATCAGGGCTACTACACCCTATCACCATAAATCAGGGCTACTACACCCTATCACCATAAATCAGGGACATGCCCAGATAATAACATTGTGCATTTACACATACTGTAT